>NC_136754.1:30515220-30540220 GCF_936440315.1 Barbus barbus
CACAGCATACTACACCAGACACTGCTGAGTAAAGTGCTCCTGATTAGATGAGAATAAAAATATAGTATTCATTTTTGATTTAATAATAATAATAATAATAATAATAATATCTTAGTTGTTCTTACAGTCACATGGTTTGAAAAAAAAAAAGACTGTTTGAATAATTTAAAACTGACATTAAAATCTATATTGGGAACAATATCTAAAACTAAAAGGTTGATATATATATATATATATATATATATATATATATATATATATATATATATATATATATATATATATATACACACACACACAAATTTCAGGCAATTTTAGAGCAAGTTATTACACATTTATTTTACTACGAAGATTATTTATTCATTTATTTTATTTAGTTTTAAATTTTATACACACCCACTACTGTTCAAAAGTTTTAGATTGGTAATATTTATTAATGTTTTTTTAAAATGTCTTCTGCTCACCAAAGCTGCATTTATTTCATCAAAAATACAGTAAAAAATATGAAATATTATAACAGTTTAAAACAGCTGTTTTCTGTGTGAATATGTGTTAAAGTGTAATGTATTTCTGTGATCTGCAGCTGTATTTTCAGCATCATTACTCCAGTCTTCAGTGTCACATGATCTTCAGAAATCATAATAATATACTGATTTACTGCTCAACAAACATTTCTGATTATTACCAATGTTGAACACAGTTGTGCTGCACAATATTTTTGTGGAAACCGTGATAAATGTATTTTTCAGGATTCACAGATGAATAGAAAGTTTAAAAAAAACAGCATTTATTTGAAACAGAAATCAACTGTAACATTATAAATGTGTTTACTGGTGCTTTTGACCAATTTAATGCAGCCTTGATGAATAAAAGCATTAATTTCTTTCATTTCTTTCCAAAAATAAAATCTTACTGACCACAAATTCTTGAATGGTAGCACAAGATAATACAAAAGATCTATATTTCAAATAAATGCTGCTCTTTTGAACTTTATATTCATCAAAGAATCCTTAAAAAAAGTACACACCTGTTTTCAACACCGACAATAATCAGAAATTGTAAGATATTATGCAATATATTTTGCTGTATTTTGGATGAAGTAAATGAATACTTGTTTATTATAAGCCATTACTCTCACTGGACTGTTATTGTTAGACTTAATATTATTATAGTAATTGCAGAGGTGTAGTTTCTCTAAGAACAGTCTGCTGAATAAGACCCGATCTGAGAGTCGGAGGCTGATTGGACGAGCCGTGATCATGTGACACTCACTTGCTCATGTTGGCCACGTCGGGGTGGACAGAGGTCAGGTGGTTGCAGCTGAGGTTGACCTCCGTCAGTGTGCTGATGGAGCAGATGTGCAGCGGGAAACTCCCCAGCTGATTATGAGACAGATTGAGACTCCGCAGGCGGGAAAACCTGCTGAGAGATGACATCATCATATTTTGACATGTTTAAGACTATTGATCGTCTGATGAAATATGCCAGAACATGGACGCGCTCACAGAAACCCTCCCAAACGAACCTCTGGAGCTGCAGCAGCGTCTGGTCTGCAGGAAGGAAGTTGTGTTTGAGGTTGAGGTGCGTCAGATCCTGACTGTACAGCAGGTTAGGAGGCAGCTTCTCCAGACTACAGCAGGACAGATCCACCGAGCTGATCCTCTGAGACACCACCTACACACACACACACACACACAGATGTCAAGAATCATTCATGATAGACCGCTAGGGCTGCTATAGAGTAGGACTGTGCCATTAATAGCATGTGATTGTCACGTTCATCTCGTCAGTAAAGCTGGTTCTGTGATTAGTAGTAAATCTCCATCAGCTGCTTTCAGATGGAGCAGCATTTACTACACAGAGCCGTACTTCACTGACAAGCTACGCAATATCGCACTCATTATCGCAGGTGATTTGTCTTACTTATTTTTTCTAGTTTGAATGTCTTTCCTGAGGTGAATGTGACGTTATGTGACATTGATCACGGATGAAACACTGACTGATCGATTATAAGATTCATAATTGATTTGAGTTCTGATGTTCATTCAAGCTGCTGCTGTAACTCGCAGTAAAGAAGAAGAGACCATCAGTTCACTACAGTGATCTGTGACGCACATTAAAGACTCACAAAACCACACGTGACCCTGCAGCACAAAAGCAGTCATGAGTAACACAGGTATATCTGTAGCAATAGACAACAATACATTGTTTGGGTCAAAATTATACATTTCTCTTTTATGACAAAAATCATTAGGATATTAAGATCATGCTCCATGAAGATATTTTGGGAATTTCCTACCGTAAATATATCAAAACTTCATTTTTGATTAGTAATATGCATTGCTAAGAACTTCATTTGAACAACTTTAAAGGAGATTTTCTCAATATTTAGATTTTTTTGCTCCCTCAGATTCCAGATTTTCAAATAGTTGTATCTCAGCCAAATATTGTCCTATCATAACAAACCATACATCAATGGAAAGATTATTTATTCAGATGATGATGAATAAACCTCAGTTTAACCTTTATGACTGGTTCTGTGGTCCAGGGTCACATTTACTGTTTGCATTTCATAGAGAAATGGACAGAATGTGAACGTGACTCAGTAAACGGCGGTGACTCAGTCTAAACACACGGCGATCACATTAACCGAGGCTTTTCTAATCTCAGGCTCCCGGTGGACCGGACACGTCTCACGGCACACGGCCGTCTCCGCTGGAAAATAGACTGGCCTACTTGCGTGTGTTTGGGATGGTGCACTCGTAGTGAAGTATGCTAAAGTAGGACTCCCAACTAGGGCTTTCACACACACACACACACACACACACACACCTCGCGTGATGGGACGATGGTGTCGTTTTCAGGGCAAATGTAGATCAGAGCAGTGAAGCGGTGGAGAATCTGAACAGCTGCGTTTAGAGCCTCTGCAGTGTGAAGTGTGAGGTCAGACTCTAAAACACACACTGATTTATAACGTCTGCACTTCTGCCGGAACACACTGGAGTGTATTTCCCACCAGCCCTTTACAGTACGCCAGAGCTGGACCGGACTAACATCAGTGGACAAGTGTAAGTTAACGTCCAGAAAGACCACACTGGGCAAAGTTCAGCGTGCGGCGAGAGTCGAGTCACATGATCACAATATAAATGTTTGACAAACATCCACAGGACGGCTGCGTTTCAGACTCCACATTCACATCTGTTCCTGACACAATGACAATTTGAGGATTTCAATATTTAAATAGGGCTGGGAAAATAAATCAATGCATCATGAATTGAGATATGATTCAGCATCGATTCTTCCGAACGCATCTCGATTCTCTGGAATGGATTCTGAGCTTATATTTTAACAGCAGATGGTGCTCTGCTCTAGTGTTTATCCACACACTCAGATACTGATGAAGAAGAGCGCTGAAGAGCACTGAGTCTGTAATCTCACCTGGGCTCAGAATGATTTTATGACGCCAGATTAACATGAACACAGCCCACTGTGAACACTCTTGCAATTCACTTCAACCTTGTCGAATCTTATGAATGATTATTTTAGGTTCAAGTGTGTGTAAGGATTTGGAAACAAGCAGAGTACAGCTGTTTCTGAAGCATTTAGCACCACCTGCTGTTCAAAACTACTCTCAGAATCCACTCCAGAGAGAATCACCATGCATTCGGAAAACCTCCGAAGCAAAGCGCCAATCGATTTATCATCGCTGCCCTATATTTAAGTACAAATACATTTAACCAAAACACTTCATTTTTGATTCCGCTGAAAAACAAAGCATGAAAATAATTGTCATTTAATATTCAATAAACAAATCAAATGTTTTTAATAATCAACACTCAAATAAAAAAATAATTTGTATAAAAACATATAAAAACTGCCTTATGTACAATTTAAATCAACTTTTTAATGCCTTCTACTTTTAATGTTTCTACCACAATTCATTGTTGAAATATAAACATTTAAACGGTAAAAGACATGACTAACATATCAAGTAAAAATACATGAATAGGTAGGGGTGTGATATGATATTTTATGATTGTGGATGTCTCCACTATCTGCTTTTGAATAGATATCGTAGTATTGTGCTACAGCGTGCCTCCGACTAATATACTGTCCAATGCGACATACATTCACATCAAATGTTCTCTCTGCAGTAGAGTTACTCTCACAGGAAACGGCACTTCTTCAAAAACACAAAAGGACATTATTTGCATCTGCTTTGAAGCCTTGCCAGTAACACCTTTCATTCGTGTGCTGTTCTGACATGCGCTTTTTTTAAACAACGCCTGATTACTGGACTAAGTTATTTTTTGCGTCTGATCGCGTGAATACTGTCAAAAAATATCATATGTAAAATATTAAAAATGAGATTATATTAGATGCGTGCTGCTCTTAAAGGGACAGAGCTAAATATGCTGCCGGGATAGTTAACCCAAAAATGACATTTCTGTGATTATTTAGAAGATATTTTGAAGACTGTGGATAACCAAACAGTAGCTGGTCCACATTGACTTTGATCGTAGGAAACAAATCCTACATGGAAATCACTGTGTTTGGTTAGTCTTCAACATAAATGTTATGTTTAGCAGAAGAAAGAAACAACTTGAGAGAGAAATGATGGGATAAAAAATAAAACACTATGACAGAACTGACAGACAGATGACAGAATTATTCCTTTAATGTTAATAAAACAACAAAACACAAAAAGAACAATCACTCGCCGCTCTTAACTGAAGATATTAATAGGAATCACTCTATATAGTGGTTTATTTCTATATTTGTTCATGTAATTTCTGAAATGCTACTGCTAAATACACCTACCTGAAAACAAAGCACTTTTTATAATATGCATATTTGTAATGTGTTTTTTTTAAAAACAAAAGATAAAATAATGACAGATTTTAATCTTCGCCCACTTTGGTCTAAATATCCACCATTCTTTTTATATGAAAGGCCTTGAAAGGTTTAGTTTTTAAAATAGGGAAATTAGTTTGGCTGTAATGCTCAGACAACTTGCAAAATAGAAAAACCAACATGACAAAGAATGGTGATAAAATTGTTAATAGTGATATTCCTATAATAATTCAGGATCCTGGTGTGTATCAGAAGCAGATTCAGTCACTATACCGCAGTACCACCATAGTACTCGTTAATAAAGGCATTCTCTAGTGAGGTTTAGATCAGCTCTAGTGTGTCAGCTCGTCTTATCTGTACAGGTTCAAGGTTCAAAGGACATCACACACACACACACACACCTTCGCCGCCTGCCGGTGCCAGCGCAGGTGTTCGGTGAAGCTGTCGAAGCTGATGTAGTAGGTCTGACTCTGAGGTCCCGCCGAGCTGAAGGCCAAACAGTGACTGTGCTTCTTCACCTCTTCCACCTGAACACACACACACACACACACACACACAGTGATGAGCGTTCATCAGCGTCACAGGTCTGTTTAGATCAGCTGTGATGGCTGACATGGCAGACAGCACTCAATATTTAGTCTAGCAGTCTAGAACAGAAATAAACACTGAGAGACTATGAAACACACTCTGTTTGTTTAGCACTTCATCAACTCTCATAACCACCATAAAACTTTACACCTCACTAAGCAATGTCCACTATGCCTGTCCTCTCACTGCGCTCGCTGGTAAAGTAACCAGGATAAATGTCATATATGTGACCCTGGAGCACAAAACCTGTCTTAAGTCGCTGGGGTATATCTGTAGCAATAGTCAAAAATACATTGTATGGTTCAAAATTATTGATTTTTCTTTTATGCCAAAAATCATTAGGATATTAAGATCATGTTCCATGAAGATATTTAGTAAATTTCCTACTGTAAATATATCAAAACTTCATTTTTGATTAGTAATATGCATTGCTAAGAACTTCATATAACAACTTTAAAGGAGATTTTCTCAATATTTAGATTTTTTTGCACCCATACACCAATGGAAAGCTCATTTATTCAGCTTTCAGATGATGTATAAATCTCAATTTTGAAAAATTGACCTTTATGACTGGTTTTGTGGACCAGGGTCACATGTTACATTTCCATATGGGTGGGAAATACGCTGCATAAACATAAACTGGTGTTCAGCTCATGTAAGCAATATAAAAGTGAATATTGTGAATATGGGCAGTGAACTTATTTTTATTTTTATTAAAGATTGGGCCAACAAATTAGTTTCATATCCTGTCTTTTCATTCTTATGGGCTGCAAAAGTCTAAATCTAAATTAGAGCAGGTAAGTTTCAGTAATTAACCATTTACACTAAAACCAATTTTAGGCATTAAAAGGGATCTGTAGGGAATACTGCCAAACGGCTGAAGAGAGACTATTCTATTCTGACCACTGTGCGCTTCGGGAGGGATGCTGTAGGATCCCTGGTTTGGGACAAACATTCCCCGTAGGATGATAATGTGAGTTGATTACCTTTCCTCCGATCAGTGGCAGGATGTGCATCTTGCCCGTATGGCTGGCCTTCACTGAGGACACCATCAGACAAGTGCCACATAAAATCACCTGCCGTCGACTCCAGCGGTTCACCGGCAGCTGCAGCTTTCCTTTCCTTACATTATATGTTCCAGAGAGCTGGATGCGCTCGGAGCTCTCGATGCTGTGAGGTTTTCCTGCAAAACAGAGAAAACCACGAGTGACTTCCCCAATCCACTCCTACTGTCAACACATCCAATGCAGCTTCAGAAGTGGATCTCCGTTCACACCTGCTGTTTGCACTGCTCTCTACATTCTCTAGCAGTCAGTACTAGAGAATGGAGAGTGGAGTTCAGCAGTCAGTAGTAGTAAAGAACAGAATTCAGTAGTCAGAGGTATTAAAGATCATAATTCAGCAGTCAGTCCTAGTAAATATCAGAATTCAGCAGTACAGTACTAGTGGAATTCACCATTATTAAAAGTAAAGCATTGGTCTCAAACTCAATTCCTGGAGGGCCACAGCTCTGCAGAGTTCAGATCCAACCCTAATCAAACCCATCTGATCCAGCTAATCAAGGTCTCTGGGATCACTAGAAACTCATTGAGTTTGAGACCAGTATAGTAAAGAGTAGAATTCAGCAGTGCTCTATGCTATATGGAGTGAGTTTACATTCACCATTGAGAAACAGATGTACAATATTTTCTGCCATAAACTCTAATTTAATCAAAACCGGGTTGATTTGTCAGTAATCTCTCCTGGTTATAATAGATATTCTTTCATATCACTATCTTAATGACTCATGCGCTGTATTTGTCCTGCACTGAAGGGTGAGATGTGGTTCTCTCATGCATCTCAGAGATCTCAGCTGACTAACTATGCAGCAACATTTCTGCTTTCACTTCTAAGACAGAGCAAGCCAGATCTGACCCAAAAGCAGCAGCAGTATGTGGGTCAGGACCCCACGGTACACCGCATGGAGCACTGCAGCCCACTTTACACGACCATCAGCACAGGTTTAATATGATGACACACAACCTGATTTGCAAACAACACCAGCAGGTCTGAAGCTGTTCTTCACAAACAATCACAGTTACAGTGTTATCTCTTGTTAATATTGACGCTGTAGACAGACAGGCACACAGAAAGATCTCACATGGATCTTAAGCATGATTTATGCGTGTTGTGCTCTTTCCCCGGGGCTTGATCCTCAGGAGGAAACCACAGCCTTTCCTGCGTGAGAGATCTTCTCTGAATGTCATACACCCTGAACCATGAGCACATTACGCTACACGGCTATCCCGCTTAAGTCACACCATCACATTTGATTAGCTATTAACCAATTTACCAAGTCAAAGTGAGGCTCAAATAACAGAATTTGAGTTTTCTGCATTGAATTGTCTGGCTGTTCACAGGCTTGAATTAGTCCACCAGCCATGCCACTGTAAGTGGGATGAGTACAGAGCAGAATTCAGCACTCAGTACTACTAAACAAAACATACTTTAATAGTCAGTGCTAATAAAGAGCAGAATTCAGCAGTAGAGGTCGTCCGATATCGGTCTTTTTCATGGCCGATGTGGATACCGATGTTTAGAAATCAGAGCAGCTGATGGCCATAGATCTTCTTTTGATGCTGATTTTCTTTTGCTTTATTGCAGGGTACAAGATAGTAATAGTAGTAGAAGCCTAACTCATATTAATAACACATGGCTCAAAACTTAAGCACCTTCTCAAAATAGTTCTGAAGCATATTGTTTTATGTTTGCTGACAGAAAACAGTTTCCCACAGACCTGCAAATGCAAGTTCATTCTCTGCCAGCAGGAGGCGCTGCTGGAGCGGGAGAAGTATAGCGGTTTCCCTGGTAATGGCGGTACAAAGCGGAGTTCAGCAGTCAGTAGTAGTAGTAGTAAAAAGAATAATTCAGGAGTAAGAACTATTTAAGAGAAAACTTTAGCAGCTAGTACTAGTAAATAGGAGATTTCAACAGAAGAACTAGTAAAGTTTAGAATGCAGCAGTCAGCACTAGTAATGAACAGAATTCAGCAGTCAGTACTACTAATTAATAGAATTCAGAAGTTGGTACTAGTAAAGAACAGAATAACTACTACTACTAATAAAAGGCAGAATTCAGCAGTTAGTACTACAAAAAAAACAACTCAACTGTTGGTACTAAGAGAACAGAATTCAATAGTCAGTATTATTAAGAGCAGAATTCAGTAGTCAGCCCTAGTAAAGGGCAAAATTTTGCAATCTGTACTAGTAAAGTGCAAAATTCAATGGTCAATACTACCAAAAAACAGAATTCATTAGTCAATATTATTAAGAGCAGAGTTCAGCACTAGTAAAGATACAACTAGGTAGTAGGTACTAATAAAGAACAGAATTCAGCTGTTGTACTAGTAAATTACACAATTCAGTAGTCAGTATATTATTAAGAGAATTCAGGACTCAGCAGTCAGTACTAGTAGAGTGGAATTTAGAATTTAGTTTATATTGGCCATTAAGAAACAAATGTACAGTATGTTACAGTGTAATAAACTCTAATTTAGGCTATAGCATGTAGCCCCGTGACGGTGTCCCAGCCCTACAGGTGACTCCTGGGACAGACGCCAGTGGTCGAGGGTGAGCGGTCTGTCCGACGTTTGACTCAGGATCTGTTTTTAAACACCTCATCCTGTTTTGAGCGGTCAGGCAGATGCAGTCCTCTGGGTATCCGGCACAAAGCAGAAGAGGGTGTGTGTCCAGGCTATATTTGTCCACGCTCAGCTCGTGCGGTCTAATGCACTGGAGAAACCGCCTGCATGACATATTGGGGCTAAAAACTCCTGAATCATTTCTTTCAGGAGTGTAAAAGGCTCATGACCGCGAGTGACACGTTCTGGAAGAGCTCAGCGCACCACCACAGATGCATTACATAATCTCACCATCTTCACTTTTTTTTTTAAAGGAAACTTTCATGAGAGATTTTAGATATCTTGATAAGTATTTGAAATGACTTGTCAAAAAAAAGTTCTTATCAGAGGAAGCATCATTGCAACCAAACAGTGGATAAAAATACAAGTAAAACGAGTAGTCCAAATAATCAGGTTTCACACAGTTTGAACACGAGGAAGAATGAGATCTACATCCTAGCTACTAGCCAGTAACGTCATTTCACTAAGATAATGTCATGCAATATAACAAAACGTGACTGTATCAATTCAATTACGTGTAGAATGACAGAAGAGAGACAAAACTGCAGTTAACATTAACCAACAGAATCAGCCAATTAAAAAATAATAATAATAATAAATCACACAGCTTTGGAAATAAGCTGGCAGAGAACAGACAGCTGCTGATAAAAGCATGAACAAGTGCTACACATGCCAAACATTAGAATAAATCATGGGTGTTAAATGCACAAAATGAATGAATACCCCAGTGAAACACTGCCATACATCCCGATTATTAGCAAACAACGGCTTTCATCTGCGTGGACTTTATTTATCCATTCACATCTATGGGAAAGTGCACACACGGAAATTCAGTAGGCCTGATTATTTTCTTACTCTGATGTTGTTTTAAGGAAATACAGATTATTTTCTTCTTTTTTGCGGAACACAAAAGGAGAAACAACAACAAACAATCCTGTGCACGCTTATCTATTTGATGGCAGTGAATGGTGACCTCCTTTGAGCTTTCAAAAAAGGGATGCAAACGTGTCATAAAATAACCCTATGCATGTTAATGTGTATATTCTGAGCACATACAGTAGGGTTTGGTGAGGAACACCCAAAATGTGGATTATTATTAGGTGAAAAGCACAGAAGCAAGTCGAAATCAAGATGAGTCAAATCATGGTAAACCATGAGGCCTATAAACGTCAGAAAAGGTATTGTGCTCTGGTGGAGAGACGGTCTGAATGACAGGCCTAAGGCAATATTTTTCTATGTGTTTTTAATTCAACTGCTTTAATATACAACTAATTAAATAATTGATAATGAAAGATTTAATCTTCTGAATTCTCTGGCATTAACCGGCTCTGTTAATAGTGTGCACACGTCCCTGAACAAACCCCTCAGATAGAAAGCATCGCTCTTTATTTAGAGCATCACATGTGCAAACATCCTAACAAGAGTGCATTCACATGCATCATAAATCACATGCATCATAAACACATCTGACGAATGGCGTAACGTGACAGGGAATGACATACTATAGATGAGCAAAGCCTCTAAAAATAACAGCGGCTCAGAAATGATCCGTTCAGTTGAATCACATGTATACACGCAGATCTCCGCTCTCCACTAACCACACTTAGATTTATCATGAGGTCCCAGTGTGTTTGAATCATGTTTTGTGAAGGTATGAAGATCACACAGGTGTAGAGAATCATATTAACTATCCACTCACAGTCATCAACTACTGGATTTGTATTATATTTGTAATGTTCTTGGAGTCTAGGTGGCACTTCTGTGGAGTATTTACTTATAAACACATATAAAAAAGCCTCATCTAAACCAAGCAGTGCCAGACTGACCACGAGTGTAACTGTATATCTTTAACAGCACAAATGATGCAGGAAGATGCGTCGAGTGCCATATTCATAGCCCCGTGTCATAAACAGACTGCCTTCAAAAGAAGCAGTATTATCAAAAACCAGATATTTAGTGGATTTCAAATAAATATCACATACAATGAATGCTTATTTGACTTATTTTTGTACTTTAGTTTCAGTAAACTGATTAATCACTGATGGCTGATGCAAGTCGCAGGTTCAGTACAGAGACACACACACACACACACACACACACACTCATATATGCTGATGACACATTGAGACGCAGAGACTTTGTCGTGGTGTCCTCTAACGTTTCTGGCGGAGAAGAGACGGTGGGCTCAGCACACAGACACTAATGCTGAATCTCCTGAAATCTCATCTCCATCCAGCTCCACACACCGCCCTGAACGACTGCAGCGCTCCGGCAAACAAACACACTCGTTAAAGAACACTTACTGCATTTACAACACAGCATTTCTCAGCTTTAGTTTACATTGATGTAATAAAATACCAAAACTAAAACTGAAATAAACATGATTAAATATTAGAAACATTAAAAAAAAAAATTCAGTTTCAGCATCCACCTTTCTCCTAACGAGCCTACTGTGCGTTACATTATGGGACGCTCTTCAGGAGAATAATGTTTGGTATATTAATGTGACGAGATATAATTACTTATAGAGTAGCTCTTTTCAGCCCGCTGCATTGTTTTCCTTCTGATTATTTTCATGTTTCCTCTGTATTCTGCTGTAAGTAAATGTAAAAAGACAACATATTCTGTGCATTTATGGTCTGCTCTCCCGATTTAATTTACGTTATAAACCATGAATAATTCCCTGGAATGCACCAAGAATCTTTAATTTCTCCGCAGATCCTCACGTCTCTTTCCAGGTTTGCTTTCACACGGATGCTGTAAAATGCAATTGTTAGGAAATATAGCCATATATTGCTATAATGACATTTAACAGTCTGTAATATTGCTGCAGATAGGAGGAGGATCTTTAGGAGTTATTCAAGGTGTAATTTGTTAATGCTTTCACATTTTTTAATTTCCTGACTGATGGTTGAAGGGCGAGTAAAATAACGTCGCCTCATTGCTTATTAGTTAAAATGCTAATTATTGCGTTCACAGAGCGAACCTTTTGCTCTGAGACACTGTAAACGTGCCACGTGTCTACTGTACTGACTCGTGAACGCATGCAGAACACCGGACGCGTGACGGAGATAAAGAGCTGAATGACAGACAGAGAGAGCAAGCCCAAACACCGCTCTGAGGACGACACAGCAGAAAGAAAAATCACTCCGTTCTTGAATGGAGAACCTTCAGATAATCTTAAATACTGAAAGCACTCTTTGTTTTTTGCTTCTATGCTCCTCTTTATTATTTCCTAATATGTTTTGAAGTTATAGGCTATTAGTTTAAAATTCTTAACATACAACTGCTCTAATTATTTTTTATTTGTAATTATTTTAAAAAGTACTTTACTTATGTAAGGATATGTAAATGTAAGGATTTTAAAATTCTCAAGTCGGTAAACTAATTAGTTAATAACGGGGGAAAGTACATCAAGAATGGGATCGTGAGGTGACTAAAGATTTGATGTTCACATCTCAAGAGCAGCAAAATGACATGTTTAGATTTTACGTTTATCATATGAAGTCATTTTAATAACCTTGATTTGTGCTTCATTGTCTCTTAATCAGTGTGCAATAATTGATTATCCATGAATTAATTGTGTTTATTACTGATGATAAGCTTTCCTGTTCCTGCTTTATCAGTCAGATCAAACATGAATAAAATTTAATTTAAAAACAGTGAAATATACTTTATGATCAAATATATTTCTTATATCATACAGCAGCTTGAAAAATGTTACCATAAACAAATAGAAACAATTGAGGCTACATATCAAAATCTATAACAGTAAGCCATTTATCATATTATTTATAACACAATCTGCAGGATATGAAGTCTTAAACTGTGTCTACAGAGTCTTGAAACATGCCTGACATTCCCGGAGCGTCCGAGTACATACTTCACATGCCTGCAGAACACACACGAACCCTGCGGAGACGACTGACTGACATTAATCCTGCTCACATGAGCACAGCGGCTTTAATCAAGACCACATCTGCCAGACCAACACTGAGAAACGCCAGAGAATCGCTCAACCACAAACACTCAGACAGAAGAGCTCTGTTCTTGAGCAACAGAATTAGTGAGTGATTCCCAAAGCATCAGGGCTAACACTGCATTACAGTACTGCGTGAGAGTTAACCGTTCAACATGCACAACGTGTCAGACACAATGCTAAATATTTCACAGTTAGCACCTTATCTCATCTATGCCAGCACTCTTCAACATGCTTCATATCAGAGAGTCGTTATGCAGAAGTTCATGCATTTCAGTTTCACTAATGAGCAGATACACAATCAACCACGGCACCGAACTACCAAAGCCTTCTCAAAAAGCTTTCACATAAAATTCAATGTTTTTTTGAAATCTAACGGTTTACTGTACCTTTAAACTAAATATTTCACTAATAATCTAAAAGAAGTTTACATGTTTTACGTCGAGTATTATATTTGATCATCAGGCTTTTACGGCTCATATAGTCTGATACAGAGAGAATATGGAGGAAAAACAGCTTTATTCAGAGACTCAAACCGAGCAAATTCTGATGCTTGTAATATAAATCACTGAGATCTTTATAACAGTAGAGCAGATCCTTACATAAAATGATGTATATATCAGCAGTCACTCTATATCTCCAGTAATATGTCTCAGTAAGATGAGATGGAAATGATCCAAACATATAATGCAATGCTGATTGAGAGATGAAGAAATAAACGCTCCTCAGAAGATGTGAGATGAAGATCATTCCTCCGCTGAGGAACAGTGAAAGTAAAGCTTCTGGAAACAAACGCTCCTCAAAAGATCCTGATGATCAGATTTGAGACGCACTGATTTATCTAGAAAATGATTGATGGAGAATCAAGTAAAGCTGAGCTGCTTCAGTCCAGTAAGAGTTCATCTGGAGATATGACTGCAGTTATTCTGACCTTTACTTGATCAAAATCAGTCAAGATTTGACACTGAAGCAGCCGCTGGACGCTTGTACAATTACACTAGAAGAGCTTTTACTGGATAAAACTATCAACCAGACGACAGGAGACATGAGGAGACCGAGTGTGAATCAGCACAGTTTTGATCACGTTTATCAGGCAGTAAAGCAGGCCTCATAAGATCAGCCTCAGAGCAGGATCTGATCCACACTGTAAAAGCCTGAATGTGTCCGCAGCTCATCTTAAATCAGTTTTTAAGACAACGGCTTCAACAGTTGCTAAGATCCACTCCTGCTCGGCCCGACGAATCCCACAGCCCTTTCTCCCCCCATCCGTATTCCTCACAGCCCTGTTTTTCTCAGCGGCGTGAATGAAAGCGCTTCCTGCGGCCCACTGTTGGCCGCTGGCGTGAGACGCTAAAGAGAGCGCGAGCCAAGAACAGGCCGGCTGAACAGCATCTAAATATCCAGAGCCCTCTCTCTTCACCCTCCACTGCACCAGCAGCATTCAGCCTTTCATTGCAATGATAATGAACAGACCGGAACAAGAGCGGCTCACAATGGTTTTGAGGCCATGTCATGTGCATCCGTGGGAGCAGAGAACGCTGCCATGTTTTATTACCAGCGACGAGAGAGAGAGAGATCCATGGGAACATAAAGACGGAGGATCATTGTGAATGCATGCTTGTTCTGAAGCTGTAAAGACAGCGACTGGAGCTCACGTTTGACATGCACTGGCCGTACAGAGACATCAGAGCCGGTCTCTCACGCACACGTGTTCTGTGTGAGCATAAACATTAATGCAAAGCAAAATATGTAGGATTATTCATTTGTCGAGGTCTGTTTGAAATAAGTAAATAATTCAAGGGTTGTTGCACTATTTTTGACATGCACATGCAGACAGTGAGCCGCTCTCTCACCTCTAATCTTCTGCATGCATGTGTACTCTGTACAGTTTGCAAACACTTCTGTTAAACAAAAGTGGCAATGATATTCATTTGTCAAGTTCTTTCTAAAGTACTTTTGGACATGCACATGCTGTAAAACAACTGCTTGATTCGGACCTGAACCGATCTCTCACGCGAACTGTACTGAATGCACTGTGCTCTGTGTTTGTAAACACTTCTGTAAAGTAACACTTGCAAGGCTGTTCATTAGTAAAGTAAACAAATAATTAATGCTGTAGAATTATTTTGGACATGAACACACTGTGAAACAAAAGACCCTGACATCATGTGAACTTGTGTTTGCAAAGTTTGTAAACACTTCTGTAAAGTAACACTTGATGGGTTATTAATTTGTCAAGTTCTTTCTAAAGCAAGTAAAGAAATATATAAGGGGTGTTGCACTATTTTTGACATGCACATGCCAAATATCAACCGTTTGACCCTGACGTCACATGCACTCAGATCTCTCACCTCTAATCTTCTGCATGCAAATATATTCAGTGTGTTTGCACACTTCTGTTGAGTAAAACTGGCAATGTTATTCATTTATAACTCTTTCTGAAGTAAACAAATAAAGTATTGTAGCACTATTCTGGACATGCACATGCTGTATAACACCTGCTGGAACTGAGCTGAGCTGATCTCTCTCCTCTAATCTTCTGCGTGCACGTGTTTGTAAAGTAGGTTAGTATTACTTGTAAAGTAAAAAACTGTATAAGGAGCAATGCAAAGCCACTGCTATTACAAACGAAATGTTGATTCATATCAGTGTAAACTGCTTCTGCTGGCCATCATCCTGAGATAACGTCTGCTCTGGACCGGCAGAATCTCAGCAAATACACCTCAGGGGTCTCTCTGTGAACTCAAATATTTCACACATTCACTTTATAGCACCTTATGTGTGTCCTTCACAGGAAATTTAGGAGAAGCATGTGAGACAAATGTGTCCCTGCAGCACAAAAGCAGTCATGAGTAACACAGGTATATTTGTAGCAATAGACAACAATACATTGTATCATTAGCATTAGGGGTGGGCGATATGGGAAAAATATCATATCACGATTTTTTATAGAAATATCACGATTCACGATTTTTATCACGATTCTTTGTTTACATTTACATTTATTCATTTAGCTGACATTTGTTAGTTTTACTATTTTGGTTTTACAAGTTGTCTGAGCATTACAGCCAAACTAGAAAGACAAAGATGCATGGCAGATATTTAGGCCAAAGTGGGTGAAGATAAAAAATCTTTGTCATTATTTTATTTTTCTTATTAAAAAATAAGAACAAAGATACACATTACAAATACACATAATATACAAATAAAACAAACAGTGCTTTATTTCCAGGTACAATAGGTGTATTTAGCAGAGCATTCAATGAAATTGAATGAACAAATATAAAAATAAAACACTAGACTGATTCCTAAAGCAACTGTATTAAAGTTTTTCAGTCAAGAATAGTGAGTGATTTTTCTCTTTGCGTTTTGTTAACGTTAAATGAATAGTTCCCCCACAAATTAATATTCTGTCATCTGTCTGTCAATTCTGTCATAATGTTGTATTTTTATATCATCATTTACTCAAAAGTTGTTTTAAACCGGAATGAGTTTCATTCTTGTGCTGAACATTTATAAATGCTATTTTGAAGAAGGCGGAAAACCAAACAGTTGCTGGTCCTCAGTGACTTCCATAGGATTTTTCTTTCCTACTATCAAAGTCAATGTGGACCAGCAACTGTTTGGTTTTCCACTGAGTAAATAATGACAGAAATTAAATTTTAGGGTGAACTATCCCTTTAATGACAGTCGACAGCACGTTTAGTGTCCTGTCCCTTTAAGAGCTGCACGCATCTAATATACAGACACGCATCCGTTTCTCTCTTAACTATTTACTTTCATTTTAGAGATAACCAACTCAGTCTGTATGTAAACCTTGTGTGTTTTGACAGTATTAGCGCAAAATATAACTTAGTTGAGTAATCAGGCGCTGTTAGACAGGCGTTTTAGTGCGCGTGCTTCAGGTGTATGCGCTCAGAACAAGCGCACGACAGACCAGCGCGCGAATTAAACATTTAACCAGCAAGGCTTGTATGCAAATAATGTACTTTTGCGATCGCGAATAAGTGCAGTGTCCTGTCTGAGTAACTCTACTGCTGTATGTCGTGTTGTACAGTATATAGAGACGGCGGCGCCAGAACTGTATTTGACAATGTGCGCGGTAGCGCGATACTACGATATTTCTTAAAAAGCAGATCGTGGAGACATTTTTATCGTCCACGATCAAAAATCGTCATATCGCACACCCCTAATTAGCATATTAAGTAAAGATCATGTTCCATGAAGATATTTTATACAATGACTCGCTCAAGATTCACTTGTTTCATTACTGGATGCATCAGTGCTTTTGAATGAATGATTCAAAGACAAATACTTTAACAGCCCTGATTTGAATTTTACAACAATTATCCGATTCTAGACTTGGAATTGATTTTTGATTCCCAACCCTACCACCCCCCACAGCAGACGGAGTGAGGCACAATCAGTCGTGTGTTTGCTGTAAACTGCAGGTGTCTGGAGGCTGAGGGAAACACCTGCTGAAGCGAGTATTACCTGCGTAGAAGCGCAGCAGCGACCCGAGCTCGGTGTCCATGCCCTCCTCCTGCACGCGCCACGGGTCCTTAAATCCCAGTTTAAACAGGAAGTCGTTCTGGATCTGCAGGGGCCTCTCCTCGGGCCCCAGGCGCCGGGCCGCCTCGCCGTGCAGCTGAACGTACAGCGCCGGACCGGAGTCCCAATCACCGGCGGGACCCGCCTCGGCTCCGTCCGTTACCGGACAGTCCAGCTCCAGCTCGTCCGAGGAGCTGCCGTACGTGTCCAGGCCCTCGAGAGCTGAGGCGTCGGTGCCCAGGGTCATGTCGTCGCTGAGCGAGTCCCGGTGCCGGCTGAGCCGGGCCCCGGAGCTCAGATCGCTGTTGCTCTCCACATCGGAGCCCGCGGACCGTTTGACGGAGTCCTCGTCCTGAGGCTCGGTGTAGATGTCGTACCGGAACCGGTGCTCCTTCTCCAGCAGCAGCAGCCGCAGCCGGTCGCCGTCGCAGTTCCCGTTCACGTCCGTCTTGGCGGCCAGCCTCAGGACCGAGCCCGGTTTGCCGCTCAGGCGCTGCGCGATCTCTGCCGCGGTGCAGTCCCCGGTGCACAGCACGAGCCGCGGCGGGAGCGAGCGCACCGTCAGCCGGTCATGGACGTGTACGGAGCCGCGGCGCAGGTCCTGGCGGACCCACTGCCGGTCACACAGCTGCAGCGGAGCCGCGGCTCGCTGTCTCTGCCGGTCCAGAGACGCGTGCCTCCTCACCCTCCTCCTCCTCAGCTCGGCGGGGCTCCGGTTCTGACGCGGGTTCGACGCTCTCTGGCCTTCGTCGTCTTCTTCATCGGCCGCAGATCTCAAGGCCGCGCTCGGAGCGCCGCTTTTCTTCAGTTTCACGCTCTCCATCCTCGCGGATCGCTCTTTAGTCCATCTGAGCGCCGCACAACGCGCGGATGGGCGTCATGTACGATCGCGCCGCGCCGTTCGACAGCAGATCATGGAGTCTGAGAGCGAACGAGGCAAATCTCGCGAGAACCAGACACGCGAGAGGGATACAGCTCTGACCGGAAACGCCGTGTTGATATGCGCATGCGCAGTAGCGCTGAAGCGAAAGCGGAGGAATCTCCAGTGTTGCCAAGTCCGCGGTGTTCCTGCTACTTTGTGGCTGAAAGGGATACAGCTGAAACCGGAAGCTAACAATAAATTAAATTTTTCACTTATTAAATTAGATTAACGTCTACACCTAAACTTTCCCCTTATAATAAACTAAAAGTAATTATTGTTTTAATTACAACGTCGTGGCCTAATGGTTAGAGAGTCGGACTCGTAATCCAAAGGTTGTGGGTTCGAGTCTCGGGCCGGCAGGGATTGTAGGTGGGGGGGAGTGAATGTCCAGCGCTCTCTCCACCCTCAATACCACGACTGAGGTGCCCTTGAGCAAGACACCGAACCCCCAACTGCTCCCCGTGTGTGTGTGTTTGTGTGTGTGTTCTCTGACTCTAGAACTCTCTATTCTAATTCTATTCTTGTCTCTTTTAGACTTGCACTCTATTCATTTACTGCATTTTCTTAAAATAAATAAATAAATAACAGTAGCTTCTCTAATCTTTTCTCTAATCTGTTTCTTTTTATTTATTATATAATTAACAAAAGCAAAAAAGGCCTCTAACACTAGCTGCTCTATTGTTTTTTTTTTATTCTCTATTTAGTTTTTATTGATTATATAATTGTAAAAGCCTTGCTGAGGAGTGTTACAGCACTAGTGTATCGTTGCTCTTTTGTTGGTTTGATTGCTTCTATTGTCTTCAGTTGTAAGGGGCTTTGAATAAAAGCATCTGCTAAAGGACTGAATGTAAATGTATATTGATGTGTGCGTGTCCAGTACACCATCCAGCCTTAGCCTGGCTTTATTTCTCCAGAGATATGTATTTGCATGTTCGTGGGTTGAAGTGGCCCCAATAAGGTGATATTTGGCCCCTGGAAGGCGAATTTGACCAGGGACAGAAACAGGATTTATTGTGCAAACCTGGCAACCCTGAGCGGAATGTTGTTTTTATTATAGCCTGGTATTTTCTAGTGATGTTCTATCGTGTATGTATACTGTTTTTTGCATTATAAACATAAATATAAGAAGGGACATCACTGTAAGCTCGCGGGAATTGCAAACCATCGAGAGAGTTCACGTCCTCTGTGCTGCTATTGTGTGTTTTAAACCATTTTCTCAATCTTTTCATAAGTTGACTGCGTTTTGTATATTCTTGAATAAAAAGAGCGTGAAGACGCGACGCTTCATTAAATCTCGCGAGAACAGAAGCCAGTAACGCCCTCAGACTGCTATTGTGGATCGTTCAAACTTATTAAACACCTGCTTATGTTAGTATTTTTAACTTAACATTCACACTGGGAGTCTGTAAAATCGAGTCGCTGTCATCCTTTATCTGAAATATTAAAAAACTGTGCAAGATGTGCGCATTTTTAGCACAAAACTCCATTTCCCCAGATGCACTGCGGCGTTTGTTTTTATTAGTGCGTCATAGTCATGCTCATCCATGCTTATGTTCATAAGTTATAAAACAGTTCGTCAGTGAGTTGACACTACAAACACTAAGTTAATCACACATCACAAGATTTATCTCATATTAGATAAAGTTATATTCAACAAGTCATGCATTCTTTTGGGCATAAAGCGATAGTGAGCGCTGTTATTTTAACAATCTGTGACGGTTGCAAGGGCTTTCAGTTGATGAATGTTGTTTTATTTATAATAAAAAAATAAATATAAGACTGTGGACTGAAGTGATATTGTTGGATCTGGTGTTCATGTGCAGCAGAAGTGTTTCACTGCCATCTAGCGGACGAACACTATCAGTGAGGTTATCTAATTAAGGTTTGTGAATGGACCATATTAAATAAATGACATGATTCAAGCTTACTTCCTCCTAACTGAATGTGTCGAGACAGGAAACACATGAAGAGAATTAAATACAGTCAAATGCACATCTGTGCAGTAAAAACATGTCATATACTGTCCAATACAAACATCTGCAATATCACTATTTATAACATGTTTATTTTGTGCATCATATCTTATTCACATTCCTTTGCATAATTAATATAGAATACCTGCACATATATTGTCTACTGTCTATTTAGCATGTTGTGTATTCTTATATATGCACTAATTGTGTGTGTATGATCTGTGTCGCTGTCGTTCTGTGTGTGCTCTGTATCCCAGACGTGATGTTCTTCAGTGAGGTGTAAAGCATCCTTGCTAAGAAAGCTCTTTCTGATTCTGATGGCTTCAGGGTCTCACTGTTTACAAACCAGCTGCAAATATTTTATTGAAAGTGTCATTTATTAAATGCAGGA
This sequence comes from Barbus barbus, assembly GCF_936440315.1. Taxonomy (NCBI): domain Eukaryota; kingdom Metazoa; phylum Chordata; class Actinopteri; order Cypriniformes; family Cyprinidae; genus Barbus; species Barbus barbus. The sequence continues at coordinate 30,536,158 of NC_136754.1, forward strand.
AACAAAACATCAAATAAAATATGAAGTTGTTTTATTCATTTTCAGGGCTTGTTTTGTTTCTGGAGTGCACAAGGTTTATTTTTATTAAACAAATGTGTCCGTAAAAGTGCCTAGAAAGTGCTGTAGCTGCTGTTTAATGTCTGCTGATGAAGCCCTGGCTTCATTCCTCCTCCTCCTCGCTTCAGCAGATGTGAGCTGAGCTGAGATGAGGATGAGGATGAGGATGAGATGAGTTGAGGATGAGATGAGTTGAGGATGAGGATGAGATGAGTTGAGGATGAGGATGAGGATGAGGATGAGATGAGATGAGATGAGATGAGATGAGATGAGATGAGATGAGGTTGAGATGAGATGAGATGAGATGAGATGAGATGAGGTTGAGATGAGATGAGATGAGATGAGATGAGATGAGATGAGATGAGATGAGATGAGATGAGGATGAGATGAGATGAGATGAGATGAGATGAGATGAGGATGAGGATGAGATGAGATGAGATGAGATGAGATGAGATGAGATGGAGGAGGAGGAGGAGGAGGAGGAGGATGAGATGAGATGAGATGAGATGAGATGAGATGAGATGAGATGAGGATGAGGATGAGATGAGATGAGATGAGATGAGATGAGATGAGATGAGATGAGATGAGGAGGAGGAGGAGGATGAGATGAGATGGAGGAGGAGGAGGAGGAGGAGGAGGAGGATGAGATGAGATGAGATGAGGATGAGATGAGATGAGATGAGGATGAGGATGAGGATGAGGATGAGGAGGATGAGATGAGATGAGATGAGATGAGATGAGGAGAGATGAGATGAGATGAGATGAGGAGAGATGAGATGAGATGAGATGAGGATGAGGATGAGGATGAGATGAGATGAGGATGAAGATGAGGATGAGATGAGATGAGGATGAGGATGAGATGAGATGAGATGAGATGGAGGATGAGGATGAGGATGAGGATGAGATGAGGATGAGATGAGGATGAGATGAGGAGGATGAGATGAGGAGGATGAGATGAGGATGAGGATGAGGATGAGATGAGATGAGATGAGATGAGATGAGATGAGGATGAGGATGAGATGAGATGAGATGAGATGAGATGAGATGAGATGAGGATGAGGATGAGATGAGATGAGATGAGATGAGATGAGATGAGATGAGATGAGATGGAGGAGGAGGAGGAGGAGGAGGAGGATGAGATGAGATGAGATGAGATGAGATGAGATGAGATGAGATGAGATGAGGATGAGGAGGAGGATGAGATGAGATGAGATGAGATGAGATGGAGGAGGAGGAGGAGGAGGAGGATGAGATGAGATGAGATGAGATGAGATGAGATGAGGATGAGATGAGATGAGATGAGGATGAGGATGAGGATGAGGAGGATGAGATGAGATGAGATGAGATGAGATGAGATGAGATGAGATGAGATGAGATGAGATGAGATGAGATGAGATGAGATGAGATGAGGAGAGATGAGATGAGATGAGATGAGATGAGGATGAGGATGAGGATGAGGATGAGATGAGATGAGGATGAGGATGAGGATGAGATGAGATGAGATGAGGATGAGGATGAGATGAGATGAGATGGAGGATGAGGATGAGGATGAGGATGAGGATGAGATGAGGATGAGATGAGGAGGATGAGATGAGGAGGATGAGATGAGGATGAGATGAGATGAGATGAGATGAGATGAGATGAGATGAGGATGAGATGAGATGAGATGAGATGAGATGAGATGAGGATGAGGATGAGATGAGGATGAGGATGAGGATGAGGATGAGGATGAGATGAGATGAGATGAGATGAGATGAGGATGAGATGAGATGAGATGAGATGAGATGAGATGAGATGAGATGAGATGAGGATGAGGATGAGATGAGGATGAGGATGAGGATGAGGATGAGGATGAGATGAGATGAGGATGAGGATGAGATGAGATGAGATGAGATGGAGCATGAGGATGAGGATGAGGATGAGATGAGGATGAGATGAGGAGGATGAGATGAGGAGGATGAGATGAGGATGAGGATGAGGATGAGATGAGATGAGATGAGATGAGATGAGTTGAGATGAGGATGAGGATGAGGATGAGGATGAGATGAGATGAGATGAGATGAGATGAGATGAGATGAGATGGTGGAAGAGACATGTTCAGTGTTATCAAACACTCTCAGATCCAGTGATTAATAATAAGGTACAAAGGACGATATTCATGTAGCATCACAGTAAGAGCTTTTGTACCTTTTTGCACAGAGTGTAATAAATACCACCAGGCCAAAGAATTGTAATAAATCACATATTTAAAAGCCACTTCATAAAAATCTTAATAAAAAGCTAAATTCAGAATGCAAGTTAAATGTATTTCTTCAAAACACATTTTTTTAACACTTGATGCCAGCGTTGGGAAAGTTTCTTTTAAAAGTAATACATTACAATATTGCATTACTCCCTAAAAAAGTAACTTATGTTACTTAGTTACTTTTTATGGAAAGTAATGTGTTACTTTACTTTTGAGTTATTTTTTGTAAAAGCCCTTTCACACCAAAAGAGAAATGAATACGCCTCAGGCTGAAGGAAATGTAATAAATGTGTCATTTTTTATTATTATTAAGGTTGAATTGAATAATTGAAGGTCAGTAGCAAAGACATTGGTTAATAAACTGGGATTAAATTCATTAATTATATTTGTTTTATTTAACATATCAAATTATTACAGGTTTGCAGGAACACTGAATATGTTTTAGTGCAGGTAAAATGAGTAAATACATGTAGATATTTAGTCTAGAACTACAGTAAGATCATGATGATATTTAGTCTAGAACTACAGTAAGATCATGTTGATATTTAGTCTAGAACTACAGTAAGATCATGTTGATATTTAGTCTAGAACTACAGTAAGATCATGTAGATATTTAGTCTAGAACTACAGTAAGATCATGTTGATATTTAGTCTAGAACTACAGTAAGATCATGTTGATATTTAGTCTAGAACTACAGTAAGATCATGTTCACACACAACACTCTGCACTTACTCCTGATTTCTCTCAACACCAGAGCTGTCACTCAATACATCAGAAACACAGGAACTGGAGTTACTTATTCGAAAAAGTAACTCAGAGATTTAACTCTAAATTAAAAAGTAATGTGTTACTTTACTGATTACGTAACTCGCGTTACTTGTAATGAGTTACCCCCAACACTGCTTGATGCAAATACTAACAGTGAGTTTATTTAAAAATGTTGATGAAATCATTCATTTCTGTATCCTTTGCATATCTAAAATATGAGGGATATGCATGCAAAATATGTGCATTTTTGCAACAGCTTCAGCTTCTGCCTTCTCCTACTTCACATATACATAAATATTAACAAAACTGTCAAAAAACAAAACAAAGACAACTGAACGCAGGGCCGGTCAGAATCTAATGCCGTCTCTGGAGGAATGTGTTGTCTCTAAGCGATCAGTGTGGAGGAATATTCAGAAGAGCCGCTCTCAGGTGACTGTGGAGAGCAGGTTATGTGTTGGCTGAAGCACGATGGAAGCTGCTCCTTCAGGACTGTAAGGACGGCTCTTCTGAACTTCTGTCCAGCACAGGCGTAGATGATGGGATTCAGGCAGCAGTGGCTTAATGCGATCGCTTCCACACACTGCTTGGCAAGAGTCAGATCAGTGTGCCACTCGCAAGAAAGCAGGTGTCCCTTCGTCTGCAGGAACTCGAGGAACGTGACGATGTTGTATGGAGTCCAGAAGAAGAAATAAACGGCCAGCAGAGCCAGGAGGAGTTTGACCATGCTGTGCTTTCCTTCTGATTTTCTGCTGAGGATCCGGCAAAAGCAGAAGCTCATGATAATCAGAGGCAGAATCAAGCTCAGGATGTTTAGATACGTAAACGACATCCAGGCTGCACCTTCAGGAAATTCAGATCTACAGGATGCTTTAAGGTTGGTCTTCTCTTTCACTTTGGCAAAAACAATATTAGGGAGGGATGCAAACAGGCTGAACATCCATACAAATAAGGCCAGAGCCATTTTTGCAGGCCGTTTTCTGGAACAGATGCTG
>NC_136754.1:30542720-30587720 GCF_936440315.1 Barbus barbus
GTGCCAGCACAGGCTGATGAGGACTGTTTATAATTCAATAACAAGCATCAGTTTTATTGCTGAAAGGCCTGACCCAGCAAACAGGTCCACTCTGTAGCGTTCGGAGGACATTCCTCTGAGACAGCTTGCCAACGGCCCTGTTCCGTCCCTCATCTGACATTTGCTCTTATTTTATTTTATTTTATTGCAAATCAAAAACATTACAATACTTGAAAATTAATCAGGGGGATACGAAAACATCACATGTAGAAATAAGGGCAACATAAATCAGCTTGGAATATAATCACAAAAATAAATAAATTAAATAAATAAATACAGATACCTTACAACGGATTCAAGAATGTTTCATGTTTTAAAAGCTTTTGAATTCAAAGGTTTGGACACATTCTTAAAAGAAGTAAAAAGAGATTTTACGTCAGATGAAATCATTCTAAAATTAGGTCTACATTGAATGGTTCTGGCTTTATGAAGGTGGAATTTAGCAATAATACAGTCTTTAGAGTGAAAATCTGACAGGAAGATGATAGCTTTTGTTGTGTTACAACAGCGAGAAATTAACACGGTAACTTCTGACCAAAACAGATGGAGAATAGATTCTTCATCAATATTACAGAATGAACACAATGAAGCTATATTCTCAAAAAAAACTACTTAAGAATAAATGACAAGGGTAGTATCTGTGAACAATTTTAAAATGGAGTTCTTTAATTTTACTTGGAATAATAAATCTGTGAGGAGAGGTCCATAAGTTATTCCAATCAGAGTCTGGATAACAGATCCTCCATTAGACTGTGCTTTAGAGGGGCATCCTGGAGTTGAAGATACGGCATTTCTGATAAAGACGTTATTGCATTTTTTATCTAATACATAAACTGCATTAAATGCAAGTGTAGGAGCATGGTTGTTTACACAGCCATAACATAAATGTGCTTTAAACAAAGTTTTAAGCTGACAGGGGTATTGTTAATGACTTTATTATATCTTAGTGAGATTGTGGCACCTTTTAAAGACACAAAATCAGGAAAAGAAAGAACCTAACCCTAACCCTGACCATTGAATAAATCAGAAACAAAAATATATTTTGATTCACCCATTCAATGAAAAAAGTGATTTGTTACCAGACAATATATTTTCATTGTTCCAAATAATACATGAGTGCGGGGAGAAATTATGTTTAAGAGCAATCTTCCAGGATTCTACGGCTTGTTTATGAAAATTTGAGAGTTTAGTAGGTAATTTATACACTTAAAGTTACAGGACAATAAAAATTGTAGGCCACCACAACATTTGGCGATTAGGTTAGGGATCCAAAACCAGGGTAACTCATCATTAGATAAACTATTCTTAACCCAGTTCATTTAGAAAGTCTGGTTAATGGTTTTAAAATCGAACGTGTTTGTGCTCATTTGTTCCACACTTGCTTGTAGCCCGTCTCCCAATGTAGCTATTTACTTTTCCTATTTCTTTTTTTTTTCTCTTTTGAGCTGCACATGGTATAGCAGTCTTAAATGCAATATCTAAAATAATTATTTTACCTAAATAATTTTTTTTTTTTTATTTTTTTATGGGAAGAATTAATTTATTTATTTGTCTTACCTGTTATTTTCCTTTCAAAATAAGGATTCAGCCTTATTATCTTCATGCATGGGTAATATTTTTATGCTATTTTCATTTTTAATATTCATTTTCATATTTTCATTTTCAGAATATTCATATAGAATATAGTACTGCCCTTCAGAAGCTACAGAAGATACATGTTTTCCAGAAGACAAATTAAGTTAAATTTACCTTGATCTTCAAATTCTAAAAGTTTTCACGCCCCAGCTCTTAAAGCATGGTTTTTCCTTCTGGAGCATCAGAGAGCGTTTGAATCTTCTGTAATAGCTGCAAATGAGTCCCTCAGTCGTCCTCAGAGTGGAAATATGGATCTCAAAATCATAGTCATTGTTGGAAAGGGTTCAAATACACAAAAATGCTGGAAAACCAACGAATCTGTAGGAGCTGATGGATTTTTCTGAAGAACAGCAGACAGTTTAACTGTTCAGGACAAACAAGGCACTCATGAACAACTATCACTAAACAAAAAGAAAAAAAACACAGCTTTGGATCGTTCAGGTAACAACACAGTATTAAGAATCAAGTGTATGTAAACTTTTGAACGGGGCCATTTTTATAAATTCAGCTATTAGTTTCTCTTGTGGACTATATGTAAACATCTTTTATGTGAAATATCTTATTCGGGTCAGTACTAAATAAACAATAACATGCATTTTGTATGCTCCCTCTTATTTTGGTAAAATAATTAACATTTTGTAGATTCTGAAAGGTGTATGTAAAGTTTTGACTTCAACTTTATATACAGCCTGTTTCAGATTGATCTGACTAAACTGGAGATAAATCACATTCAGCATCACCTTATTCTCTGTTTTAGACACTGTAAGGCAGTAGGGTAGACTGAGTACATTTGAGACATGTGTACAGTTGAAACACCTTAAATAACTTGCGTACACAAGAACCCCTAGCTGTGATTTTTGCTCCACACATGTGTTTTAGTGTTCTCTTTGATTGTGGGAAATTAGAAATGTGTGTCTTTCCACTCCGAAGATATTGGCAAAGGTTTTTTTTTTTTTTCAAGGTGAGATTTCACTTTGTCCCTTCCACAGTGAATAGCTTATTCATCTTTTATGATTGTTAAACTTAACATATATCATTGCAAACGTTACTCTGTGCTCTAAAAATAGACATATTTTATGACATTGTGCCATACAAGGTCTTTTCATAATCTTGAGAAATGTGTGAGCATGTCAGTGGGGTACGGTTGAGAAACAGTGTAAACTGTACCTGGATTGCTGTCCTATTGCTTCACATGATGACTAGTTCTACAGTGTTATGATAAAAGGATAAAAGTCATATTTACACATATGCTACGCAAATTCTGTAAAAAAATATTATTCTATTTGTGATATTTCAACTGTCTATTATTAATGGACATATTTTCTAACATGAATGTTAAAAGAATTACATAGCATTTTAAGAAATATGCAAGGTGGGTACAGTTGAGACAGTACTGTATACAGTAACAGTTCAATCAATGAATGCATACAGAGGCTGTGTGTGTTTGTGAACTGATATTACCTACATTATGTGGACCAAATGTCCCCTCAAGTCTAGTAATACCAGTACATTCTAACCTTATGGGAATATTGTTTAGGTCCCCATGATGAAACAAGCTCATAAATCATACAGAATGATTGAAAATTTAAAAATGCAGAAAGTTTCGAGGGATGCGTAGGTTTAGGGGTAGGGTTATAGAATATACGGGCATGTATATTGTTATTTTTTATGCTTACATTACTGTTTGCCATATATTTTTGTAGTGTTAAATATTTGTTCCTGTTTTGTTTAACTGAATCTGAATTAAATAGAGCAAATAAGTAAATTTGTTTTTAAACTTTAAAATATTGGCTCATGTGATTTGAAATTATTTAAGTTTTCATTTTATTAAAATTGAAAAAATGTCCCAACATTTCTGGAATTTGGGTTGAATGTATTGTTGGCTATTGCAACAAATATATTTGTGCGACTTATGGCTGGCTTTGTGGTCCAGGGTCACATTTACAGTCATCTGTTTCAGAGAAATTTCATACACATTTACTTTGAAACTGTAACAGATTCCACTGAGATCAAGTAGTCTGAACACCAACTGCAGTTTATTGAGTAGAACCAAACACAAACATGAGAACTTGACTTAAACATGGAAACATGACCAGAAACAGAACTGACTACACTCACCAACAACAGGTTACAATAACAATACATAACAACCAAACATTAGGGCTGAAATACATGGACATTGAGCAACATGATTAAAAACAACCAATGACAAAGTAGAACTAATCAAACAAGAACCAATAAAAAAGAGAGCTGATGAAAAAGTAACAAGGCTTCATTTTTAAGGCTGTATATAGTTCAACTTTTGTGAGAATAAATGCTTATCTGACTCTCCTAAAAGCTCATTCCCACAGTTGCATGAAACTACTTTGGGGAAGTTTGAAGGAAGGGGCAGAGACAGGGTCAGGACATGGGTCAGGAAATTCCCTGAGCTGCTGAATGTGATTCCTGAACTGAACTCCATCACCGCCTGCCTCCAGCACTCACCAGCTAACAGCAGCACAAGCAGCAATATATATAATATATATATATATATATATAAAACATATTTCATTGATCTTCACGGTTTGCAACATATATTTATATTTCAAATATATTTTGTACATAAAACATATATATGTTTTGGCATATGGATGACAAACAAATTCTATAAACCAAAGTAATTTTCAGGACTCAGTTATACTTTTGACGTGTAACAGTGGTTATCAATCCCAAACACTGATGGTGTGAATACAGTCCTAATGCTGGAGTCCTTTAGAAAGTGAGTCCACAGCAGCTGGCTGAGGTCTCTTCATGGCTTCTGTGTGTAATTGTGCTCTTCATAGTAGCCTTCATTAACCCCACTGCTATATTCCAATGGCGTGAGTAATCAAGCTTACCGGATCGTTTCCATTGGTCGTCCTCCGAGATGAAAGTCTCAAGAAAGAATCGTTTACTTGAAATAGATTTTGAAACTATTTGATGGCAGATAGATCTATGCATGATGATTCACTGCTTCAAAAAATATTAGGCTATTTTAGGCTACTACGACTAAAGAATAGTGCGATTTTATGAAGACAACAATTAATTAAACAAATTGGAATGTTATGTTGTATAGCCTATACAACTGAAATATCATATGGAAAATGTAATTTCTTAATAATTCACGTTTACCCCCTCAGTTTCCTTGGAAGCCCTGAAACCCCTCGATCTCAGGATGACAAGAAATGTAAATGATCGTAATCTAGTAAAGCACTTCAAGCACTTGCTGGTTACTGTGGAGATTCATTCAGCTCAACTTCTCCTGCAGTCTAATGTAGAAGGAGCCCATGAGCCAAAAACACACTTCCCCATGGCACTGTGAGTGCAGCTGATGAGAAGCGTGCTCGGACTGGCTCCAGTGCTTCATTCACTGCTGTTCATCCGAACATGACATGTGCAACCACAGCTTTAGCACATTTCAGAAATAACATCAGCTCACTGTAGGCTATGTGAGGACGTCATCATGATGGTCCAGGCAGACGTTTGCAGAGCTCAAATGGTACATGTTACACAAATGACATTTTCTGGAACCTTTTTACCTATTAGTTGCCTTTCTGACACATTAGCAAAAAATGAACAGATTCATTGAATTCAGAAAACATTTTTTGAAAAGTTAAATAAAGTTAAAAAACGAACACCCTTTCCTAAAGTAAAGTAAAATCTAATAATTAGACTATGCGCAGTTAATTATAACCACTTTAAATAAAGAAAAATAAATCTGTTAGCCTTCCTCTATCACGTGTGTATCACATGTGAAATAAAAAGTTCCAAACTGGTTACTTTTTTTTTTTTAATGATTTTTTGTCTTTTCTCCACTCCATATCTTACGAAACCCAATGCAAGATCTGCACATAAATGCTTGATCATATTAACATTATGCATCAGTGTCTCAGTGCGCGTGCACGAGAAGTAAAGAAACAGATCCTATAACAGACACTTTAACATGGATAAAGCTGTACGTCAAATGATGCAGGCTTTCATGTAGAAACTGTCTGATAATAATGACGATGCCTAGTCGGAGAAACGCACACAGGATCCACGCACAGGAAGAAATACACAGAAGTTTTTGAGAATACACAAATAAATGCCGGATCGTTTGCATTAGTCTTCCTCCGAGATGTCTGTTATTAAAAAATACGTTTTTTAAACTATTTGATGCCAGACAGATGCATGATGATTTACTGCTTCCAAAAACGATGATATTATAAAACTCATTTAGCCTATACTGTGTGCAAACAAATAGTGCGATTTTATGAAGACAACAATTAATGAAAAAAAATGTTGTACATTTGAAAAACCATGTGGAAAATTTAATTGATCATTTAAAACAATTAGCCTATTAATAATTCATGCCTACTGCTTGCACACTTTCATTCTGCTGCACGCGCCTTCTGATTTAGAACACGGCCGTGGTGACGTCACAGGGCCACCCCAGCGGGCGCGATGACGTCACTCGCGCAGCCTATAAAAGGCCGTCGCGGCGAGTCAATAATAATTCCCCATATACAGCCACTCAGTCCATTCCGCTCAATGATGGCGGAGCGCAGCACTCAAAGCACTTCTGAGGCCATTCTCTCCTGGAGAGAGGAACTTGTTAACCTGGTACTAAATCCTCCGAGAGAGAAACCTGGACCTAAGCAGGTGACGTGGGAAGACCTGTCCTACAGACTGCCCATAGAGCCCAAACCCATCCCTGGACGGCCCAAGAGCTGCATGAAAGTCACTAAAACCAACTTTGACTATAAAGAAGAGCCTTACTGCAGCCTTCGGAGCCAGTCGAGACCGCTCGCCTCACCCTGGAGAGATGAGGTGAGGAACAGGTGGAAAACACCTGGAGCCCCTGAGAGGGCAGTGCTGTCCCGTCTGAGAGACATGCCCACCTGTGCTCCCAATCGCATCCTGAGGGCCTTCCTGAAGCTCACTGAGACTAAATGGGAGAATCTGGCTGAGACGGGGACGTTCCTGGTGGATCCCGTCAGGGGTCCGGAGCCCGGGAGGGTGGCGTGGCCCGATACACCCATGATCCAGAGGCATTACACGCCTACTGTGGAAAGAAACCTCCAGGAGATACTCCAACAGACCTTCAGAGAAGCAGATCAGCTGAGGCAGACGGCTCTGATCAAGCCTGGACATTCTCTCTTGAGAAGGTGTGGGATCTGGCTGAAGGAGAAAGTCCTGGGCCGTCCCGCGCCTAACAAGAGCTGCCTAAAACAAGCTAAAGCGGAAAGCGTCTCTGAAGATGAGGCCGGTCCCTCACGGAGAGCCGTGGGGGTCAGATACTTCACCTGCTGTCAGATAGAGATACCTGCGCAAGAGGAGCTCGACACGGAGATCAGAACCCTCACGTTCATCTCTGAGTGTGAGATCGACTTGATCTGATTCCTCACCAGCTCTGAAAAAACTGAAATAATGTGCCGATAATTAGGTGCAGATGTGAAAAAAGGTGCAAGAAATGGGTGCAAGGTCTTCCTCAAAACAATCAGAAGAAACATAAGGAAGGAAAAATGTAACAAAATAATGTAAATAAAAAAATTACACACTTTTGTGTGTAATTATGGACAAACACATAATTAAATATAATAGAGAATTGTGAGAAATGTTTTAAGATATGGACTAATACATAATCAATAAAAGTGATAAAAATAAATGTGTAAATATGGACTATAAATAAATGAAAAAAGAAATGTGAGCATTTAACAACAAAGTTAAATTTCTGTGTAAATGTCCCATAAATACAATATACATAAAAAAAAAATCATATTATCATATTAAAAACAAACCATGTGGCTCTTTCTCCAGTTTCCCAAAGGATGCAAACTCCTTGTTTTCCTTCTTTTTTTATTTAAATGTGACAGTTTCATCATGAGAACATTTTGAGGAATTAATCACTGAGTTTCTAATACGTTTATAATTCCTACACTTTTAATATATGTTTGTACTGTGAAGGTTTAATGATAATGTGATGATGATTCATGCTCTCTGCTAATTTGCTTATACATTTAATAACACTCTTTTGGTGTTCCGATGTTTCTAAATGACAAACACCCGGAGGCTTTGATTCGGATCTTTAATATTCTTGGTGTTTCAGTTCACACACACACACACACACACACACACACACACACACACACTCAGGTTTATTGCTGAAATCATGGCGTCCCTCGGAGACACAATGCTTCAGGACGGTTCGTCGCTCACTCATATAAACTCATGCAGTTTCTAAAAGTTCTCAAAATCACACTATTGTTAAAAAGATGATTTAGTTCCTTGAAAGGTTCAGTTTTTCCACACGGGTTGAGTTCAGTGGCACTGCTGTTAGATGTTTGAGGCGTTCGAGCTGCCTGAAGATCGACCGGGTCAAAACCACTCCCAGAACCACGTCACCGTTTGGAAGCAGTCCTGGTGAAAATGTTCTTGCTGGATCCTTCCCTCCACTGATGTTGTTTGATCGTCACATTGTCCTGGATGAACATCTTGCTACCTGAGCATCACGAGAGATTCATTAAACTCATTTTGATGTGGGGGAATGCTGAGCTTCACATCCTTCACCATTGGTTTCAGTTTAGGATCAAAATTCACAAAGTCTCTCATTTCAGGACTTTAGTTTAACATGAGGGATCAATAAATCAACTCAATTCTACTTCAAATGATGAAAAAATAAAAGAAAACATTGTGCATATCATTAAAGTGCATGCAGAATATGATTGTAGCTTCATCCACTGGATGTTTGAGTATTAAAATAAGAATCGATTTGGAAAGGTTGATCTGCCGTTTCTATTACATTAGTCTGAGTTTCAACCCTCGCCGTGACTCGTCTGTGCAACTTAATCATTTACATTAAAGGAAACCAACATCCTTCCAAATGTAAGAATAGAGCAGATGCTCAAGCATTCAATAACCTGGTGGTTCCCATGGGACTCGAACCCGTGAGCCTGGCGTTGCAAGCTCCACACTGCACCAATGAGCACAAGAGTCAAACATCCAGAAAAACTGAGCGATGACCACACGTCTGTTAACTCATCTCCACCGGTTATAACTCTCAACCTCTGTGACTTCAGAAGCATGATGATGGCCGCTTGAAAAAAGTTGTTTGTGATTCCAATAAACAGTGCGAGAGAATGTTAAAATGTATTTAACTTAAAAATAAATCATATAAAACAAAAATAACAGGCAAAAGAAAAAGGAAAAACATGAATAAAACAAAGACCTTCAGGACATCACAAGAATGCAAAACAAGCATGCAAATGATGTGAAGTTACTCTAGAAAAATGGTCTAAAAATAGCTTAAAACAATCATAATGCACACACATGTAGGACAAACACAGAGAGCCTTCGATATACAAACACAGACGTGACATGAGTCTCTCAGGCCCTGATGAAGAAAAGACTTCATATAGATGTGAATGAGTGTCGAGTCACAGTTTGCCGCAGAAGATGATGGTGTGAAGCAAACCCTGGAAACACCAGCACCACGGATCGTGGGAACCGCTCGTGAAAGCGCTGGTGCTGGTGTGAATGCAGTCAGTGCAATAGTGCTTCAGAGAGCCGCTCGCAGCCGGACGATGGGTGAGGGTCAGTTCTGCAGAAGCACCTCAGACGTCTCCACTGCTCCTCTACGGCCGGTGAAACCTGCCACACACAGAGGACCACGCCAGATTACTTACCAACTGCAGTCTGCTGATATAATCCAGATGAGCTGTGATCAGTCACTACACAGCACTGAGCGCCAGTGATCAATCACAGCACTGTCTGCAAACACTGAGCAGCAACATCACTTTCTGTGTTTCTGGAGCTTGTGTGTCAGCTTATGGTTTTGAATATGAAACTAAAAGCACCACTAGATGACGGCAAGTAACTGTCTTAATGAGTGAATCACTGAATCATTTCACTTGTTCAAAAGGATTGAATCATTCAGGAATGAAGCAAGTGACTCGTTCCTGACTCACTGAATCATTCACTCAACCAGTCTTTCATTAATGCAAATTAATTCAGGAATGAAACAGCAGTTCTGCTGGCTGCTTATATTGGCGAAACAGATTAAACAGACAGGTTCAACATATCACTTAAAGAGATAGTTCACCCACAAATACAAATTGAGGCCAGAAAGTATTCAGCTACCCGACTTCTTCAAAATATCTTCTTTTATATCGAATAATCGAAAATATCGAAGAAGAAAGAAACCCATACAGGTTTGGAACAAGATGAGGGTGAGTAAGTAATGACAGAACTGTATCTTTTGGGTGAACTGTCCCTTTAATATGAAGTTACTGGTTGTATGCAGCAGTTCAATAAGCAGGTGTGAGATGAAGCTGCTTCACCTGGTCAGATGGCGGCTGGACTCATGCACCTCCATCTCATTGCTCTTGAAATCATTCAGCTCTTTCCTGATGGCTGCCTGCAGCGACACACACACACACACACACACGTCACTCCAGCTGTCTGAAGAGGCTCACAAACACTGCACGCTTCAGCTCTGATTAAATCCTCTGGTCTGAGCGGTCCCTTCATTTATATAATGCAGGATCACTGCGTAACACGAGCTCAGAGTTCTGATCTGAACAGGTGCACGTGTTGCTCGATGTGAAGCATGGTTTCACCTGATGACTGAGTTACCTGCTACTCGCACACATTGTTCACTCAGTTCTACTCATTTTCACATTATTAATCATTTTAGTGACTAAACACTTTTGCACACAACATCGTAACCGAGTGATTATAAAACACCAGAACAGGGCCTAACATGTAACACTCGGGAAGTGTTTTATTAACATTTATTAATATCAATGCAAACTTCCAACAGAATAAATCACATAACGTTCAGTGTGATGTTTTTGTGAAGCAGCTGAAGTTCTGTCCTGTAGGATCTCTGTGTTTGTAAAATGTGCTTTGCCTTGCTTCTGGCATGAAAAGTGCCGATGCAATACTTTTTTTTTTCTTTTTTTTTCACCAAAACATAAAGTTTTAATTTAGCCAAAAAAAAAAAAATAATTTAACGGAAAATAAAATATATTTAACAATCAATTAATAAATCTAATTTATTTAATAATCAACACAAACATTTAAATTTCACATAAGTTTTTTTTTTTAAATCTCTTTTCTAATATAATGATCCATTCCAATGTATTGCTAAAATATAAAAATTTAAATGACCGATGACAGATTTATTCAAACATACATTAAATAATGTCAACAGATTAAGTATAATATAATGAATAAGTAATATATTGCATATTATTGCAATATATTACTGCAATATATCAAACAATAAATATCTAACATATTATTGCAATATATTGAATAAGTAATATATTGTGATTATTGGATGGCAGAAGCTACAAATACTGTTTAGTGGAGTTTTCAAATACTGTTTACTGTTCACAAATCAACTGAAAACGATCTCCGTTCATCAAAACTCTCCAGCTGTTGAAGTGTTGATGCATCACTAATGAAAACCCACAGTACTGATCACATCTCAATCACAGCTCATCTGAGCGTCCTCCACACTCGCCCTGTCAGCCACCGTGAGTCTCATCACACACACACACAACACACACACACCCAAGCGTCCTCCACACTTGCCTTGTCGGCCACCGTGAGTCTCATCACACACACACACACACACACACACACACACACACACACACACACAACACAACACACACCCAAGCGTCCTCCACACTTGCCTTGTCGGCCACCGTGAGTCTCATCACACACGCACACACACACACACACACACACACACACACACACACACACACACACACACACACACACACACACAGACACACAGACACACAGACACTCCCAACACTCTTCTGAGCGTCCTCCACACTTGCCTTGTCGGCCGCCGTGAGTCTCATCCAGGGTTTGTCTGTGCGTCTGTCGTAGTCCTGAGCGTCTGCCACCTCCACGTAATCACAGAAGTGGATCAGGATCCTGGCTCGACGCAGATCCTCCACTGTAGGCCTCTGACTCAGCTGAAACAACACACACACTCAGCATCACTCATTCATTCACTCACTCACTCTCACACACACAGACACACACACACCATACCTTGCGTGAGAGCCGGTGTCTGATCTCTCTCTTCTCCTCCATCTGCTCCTGCTCATTACGAGCTGCGGGTCAGAGGTCAAAGGTCAGAGGTGTTGAGTTCACATCACACACATACGGTGTTAAAGGCTGAATCGAGATTACTTCACATTACAGTCATCATGAACCGCTCTTCACAACCTGTTCCTTCAGACATGTGAGGACCTGGTTTCATCCATGAGGAACAGACTGCATCATGGGAAGTAAACATTGGTGTGTAAGTGTCTCTCTGGGTTCTGGACTCACGTTTGAGGATGTTCCTCTGCTCCAGCTCTTCAGCCGTGGGTCTCTGGCTCAGTCTCCTGTTCAACACACACGCACACACGCACACACACACGCACACGCACACACACACACACGAATTTCATTGAAATCAATGAAATATATTGAAACCTGTTTGATTTTATCATCATAATAGAGTTAAAGGTTTATCCAGAAGGGATTTTAGATGTCTCTTTTCATCCCTCTAGAAATCAGAAAACTGTCAACAAACAAAGAGCAAACAAACTTCAAAAAGATTTTCACAGTGTTTTTAAGAATGAAATGTGGTATAAATCAGTGTGAATGATATATGAAGAAACCGTCAGAATATAGAGAGGAGTAAAACTGTAACGTGTGGTGTAACGTAGATGCAATAAAGTGCAATAAAATAAACATTTAATTGTGTATTTTAGATGTTTTCGTTCCACTAGTCTGTAGGAAGACGTGATATGGAAGCAAAATAGACCAAAAACTACAAATATGAGAAATTGAGCATCGCTTTACAGCTGCAAACATCTGGCTCTTCAGATAACTGCAGTAACACAGTGTTTATGACACACATGGCAATCAGTGATTATGCAATCAAAAGTGGTTTTAATCACGCTGTAATAATTACAGTCAATGATGTCATCAGCATACACAGGATATTTCCTTGAATGGCTTTCTGCAGTATTTGACTCATCACGTGCTCAGGTGTGTGTGTGTGTGTGAGTGCGAGTGAGTGTGTGTGTGAGAGAGAGAGTGCATGAGCGTGTGTGTGAGTGAGCGTGTGTGAGAGAGTGAGTGTGTGTGTGAGAGAGAGAGAGTGTGTGTGTGAGCGGGAGTGAGTGTGTGTGAGTGTGTGTGTGAGAGAGAGAGTGTGTGTGTGTGTGTGTGGGTGCGTGAGCGTGTGTGTGAGAGAGTGAGTGTGTGTGAGTGTGTATGAGAGAGAGAGTGTGTGTGTACCGTGTGAGTTTGGTGCCGATGAGCTGTCTGGACTGCAGTCGCTCCTCATCCGTCTGTACAGGTAAGATGTTCTTCTCCTGCAGTTCTCTCTGAGACGGCCTGTTACTCAGCTTCACCGCCAGAGAGTCCTTCCTCAAGATCTTCAGCGCCAGTGTGTCTGAACACACACACACACACACACAATGAGCCCTGACTGCCTCATTACAAAAGCACAAATCTATGAATCTGCCGTAACCCATCATTACTAACCAGCAAACACAAACAGTTTCAAGACTAACTTGTAAAGAGCGAGTCATCGTCGTCGTCCTCATCTTCATCCTCCTCCTGCTCTTCATCCTTATACATGCTGGGCAGGTCCTCATAGTCAGACTCGTTGGAGATGTTCTCTTTATCATCGTCGCAGTCGATCACCACGGCCGGGAGAGGAGCGCTGTACTGACCCGCGTGAACCGCAGAGCTACAGGAACACAACACACCAGCAGTCATGTGACAGCACAGACTTCTGGGACAGATGCTCGCTAGGATGATCTCAAAACATCTGTGATACACACTTCACCGTACATCACACATCCACCAAACACGCAGTTTCCAGTTGAAATGAACACTAGAGGCAGCAAAACATGATTTACAGGGCCAAAGTTGATTAAGAAAGCCTCATTTTCACTCAATTCCTTGCAGCATATGTTATGACCTCACATCTATTTCAACATACTGAGAGATTTGAAAACTGATACTTCTGAACATTAGTGTTTCGCATACAGCTTCCTATGTATGGGTTTTCTAACACTGCAGGTTTGCTCGGTAGTGTTGCACTTGTGCGGAAGTTAAAATAGCACGGTTGCATCAACAAATGCGTTTGTGTGTCACTTTTGCATTTGTTAACACTATCAGATAGGTTTAGGTGTAGTGGGAATGCTATTTATCCAACACGTTAGAGCACTAAGCTTTGGTGAGACTCCCTAGACATTTGAATTCTGAACCGCTGCAATATGTGTCTGAAGCAGCGAATAAAGACATGGCCACGGTCACGTACTCAATGTATGTTTTAGTGCCACTCACTTTGAAACTCCTGTGAAAGTGCAATAAGACACGTAACATTGGTTTAGCAGAAACGTCACCACAAGCACATATTTTCAGTGAGCCTGGGTTGAATATAAGAGTAGATCTGATCAACACAGTCTATGATAATACTGTTTTAATGATGGGGAAGCTGACACTGAATAGGTCACTCTCTTTACAGAAAGAACAATTTTAATGGAAAAGTTTGTTTCTGTCACTGCTGCAATGAATACAAAGAATATGCCAGCTGTCCACGACAGGCCTGAAATAGCCAAGATACACTCAGCTAAATTTTGTGTAACATCATTAGAGACCAAACCCTAGAAAAACAGCTCTGATGTTCTGTCAGTATGACACAGGCCTGCAGTGAGTGAGATTGTGTGAGCTGACTGCCGCAGTACTGGGTCAGATAGACCTTATCTAACACCTGCAGCGGCTGGCAGTCCTTCAGTGAGCGCTGGTTAACTGAGCCATGAGTCTGTGCTGGGTCAGCGAGCGCAGCTCCAGGAATATTCTGCCGTCTGTCTGTCACTGGATTGATGATAATGATCTTTGGACATATACGAGTTTGTTCTATTATAACATAGACTATTGTAAGTTTCAGACCTCAGAAAAAAAGAGCATAGTCTCTGACAAAAACACTCTTTTCTCAGCTTTTCATTCAATGTCTTTTTTTTTGGGGGGGGGGGGGGGGGGGGGGGCTATGAAATGAAAAGTGTTGATAAAAAAGAATGAATGTAGCTAGAATATTTTTTTTAAAGCAGAGGTTTTGTTCTGTTTTTTGATATATTGACTGTTTACAGATTCATACAACAAAATATTCTTGCAGCAAAGACGATTTTTGTGAATAAGATAAAAAAATGCTGATGCTAATAATTTCTATAAAAATAATTAATTTAATCCATACTAAAAATTTTATTCGTGATCCTTCACAATGTTGTCCTCCAAACAATGTGTAATTTGAAGCCTATCTAGTGAATATATGTAAATACATTCTGTTTAAAATGGTTAAATTACATTCTAAAACAAAAAACAACTGCTTGCTTACAATTTTACACCAAAAATTTGATTCACTAAATTAAAAACGCTAATAAAACACACAAGCACAGACTCAATGTTACGGTTTAACTAACAGTTATTTACTTTATTGTTAGTGTTTCCATAAAAATACAATCACTTGTGTTATATTTAGAATTTTAAATCGATGTTAGAATTATTGCTTTAAAAAAATGAGAATGATTGCACTTTACTCTGTAGTTCTGTCTGTTTGATTCAGTCGGTGAAGTTCAAGGAAACTCTCTAGCTATCAGGACTAGTGAAATAACTGCATAACCTCTTCAGGAAAGGACACTGAAGTGAAGTTAAGCACTGAGGAAACATGTCTGACAACACAAGCTGCATTGAGCTTTATGCTTTATGAGTTTGCTGGAAGTGCTGAACATGAATCATTCTCCAGCTTTGGTCACGTTTCCCGCAGCAGCTTCTCTGTCCTCTGCTGGATCAGGTGCATCTTCAACGGGTTTTAAAGAAGTTTATTCTGCTCATCAAGGCTGCGTTTATTTGATTAGAAATACAGAAGAAAAGTCATATTTATGATATATTATTACAAGGTAAAACAATGTTTTTCTGTTTTAATATCCATTAAACTGTAATGTATTTCTGTGATCTGCAGCTGTATTTTCAGCATCATTGCTCCAGTCTTCAGTGTCACATGATCTTCAGAAATCATAATAATATACTGATTTATTATCAGTGCTGGAAACTGCTGCTTAATATTTTTGGGGACCTGTGATACTTTTTTCAGGATTCTTTGATAAATAAAACCTTAAAAAGAACAGCATTAATTCAAAATATTAATCTTTTCTAACAATATACACAAAAGTTCAGGGTCAGTATTAATTATAAAAAATTAAATAAAATAATAATTTTATTCAGCAAGGATGTTAAATTGAAAAAGTGTGATAGCAAAGACTTATATTGTTAGAAAAGATTTATATTTTGAATAAATTCTGTTCTTTTTAACTTTTTATTAAAAGAATCCTGAAAAAGGTGAAATCACAGGTGCCAAAAAAACTAATATTTGGGAGCACAACTGTTGCCAGCATATATACTTCTAATAATAAATCAGTATATTATTATGATTTCTGAAGATCATGTGACACTGAAGACTGGAGTAATGATGCTGAAAATACAGCTGCAGATCACAGAAATACATTACAGTTTAATGGATATTAAAACAGAAAAACATTCATTTACATTGTAATATATCACAATATTACTGTTTTTTTCTGTATTTTTGATCAAACAAATGCAGCCTTGATGAGCAGAAGAAACTTCTTTTGAAAAACATTAAAAATGGTACTGATCCCTCTGAATGTGTTTTGTGTATAGAAATGCAGTATTCTGGCCTGTAAGTGATGTGACTGGAGAAGCGCAGAATCAAATGTGATGTGGTTTGTTTGCATGCTGGATCATGAGCGTGTGTTTGGCACCTGTCGAGCCTCTGCATGGCGAGCGCCAGCGTCTTCTGCAGCTCGTGGATGATCCGGCTGGACGGGGTGAGCGGCGCTGTACTGCAGCTGCAGCGGGCGAGAGTACTGACCCAACGACGACGAGTACAGCAGCAGCTTCTTAGGAGGCAGAGGAGGAGACGGCTTTCCCTGCGGACACGACGAGTCTGGACACACAGCAAAAATACCCATGATCCTCTGAGCGTCATGTGACGATCACACTGCAGTCTATGGACAAGACACTTGAGTAAACCAGAGGAAGTTTACTCACATGAAAAAATAAAAGTTAACTTAAGTGAAATAAAATATATAAATAATGAAAACATAAATAAGGCTTATGCAAATATTAACAAAGACTATAATAGTATATCAATGACAGTAAAATAACACAGATTCAAACAGATTCAAATATTTAATTGCTTCAAAATAATCACGGCATAAGTTTGCCTGCAAACACCTGTTTTACTGAACTTCAGCACGCAGAGCACACCGTACATGACCAACACAGCAAATCTAACCATTTAGAAGACCTTTAAACCCAAATTAAGAACATTTAAGGAATAAAAAGAAAGAAATAGCTTAAGGCTTAATTCTCTGCTTCCAAACACCAGAATATAGACATAACTGTTACTGAACCTTCACTTCTCCTCAGTATTTTAGGCTTGTTTTCCAGTGATTTTCCTGATTTTATTTTCTGAAACTTCACATGAAAATATTCAAACAAATATCTTCATTTGTCATTTGAAGATGAATGAAAGTCTTGCTGCTTTGGAGCAACATTGGGGTAAATTGATCATTTTCAGGTTTGCAAAGACTTCAAACCAAAGGGTTTTATATAAACAATCAGAGCTCACTCGTTACTGAAGAACGTTTCCAAATTTTTTTTTTTTATCATTTAGCTGACGCTTTTATCCAAAGAGACTTACAATTGCTATATATGTCAGAGCAACTAGGGGTTAAGTGTCTTGCTCAGGGACACATTGGTGTCTCACAGTGGATTCGAACCCGGGTCTCTCACACCAAAGGCATGTGTCTTATCCACTGCGCCATCACCACCCTTCATCTTCATGTCTTATCCATCACCACCCATCGCCATCACCACCACCCTCAAATATTTGAGATTCAAATATTTGAATCTCAAATCTTCATGAGAAATAATCTTTATCATGACATTATGATTGGTCAGTCAGGAGTAGGTCTGTTTCTCACCTGTGCTGTGATTGGTCAGTCTGGAGGTGTGTGTTTCTCACCTGTGCTGTGATTGGTCAGTCAGGAGTAGGTCTGTTTCTCACCTGTGCTGTGATTGGTCAGTCAGGAGTAGGTCTGTTTCTCACCTGTGCTGTGATTGGTCAGTCTGGAGGTGTGTGTTTCTCACCTGTGCTGTGATTGGTCAGTCTGGAGGTGTGTGTTTCTCACCTGTGCTGTGATTGGTCAGTCAGGAGTAGGTCTGTTTCTCACCTGTGCTGTGATTGGTCAGTCTGGAGGTGTGTGTTTCTCACCTGTGCTGTGATTGGTCAGTCTGGAGGTGTGTGTTTCTCACCTGTGCTGTGATTGGTCAGTCAGGAGTAGGTCTGTTTCTCACCTGTGCTGTGATTGGTCAGTCTGGAGGTGTGTGTTTCTCACCTGTGCTGTGATTGGTCAGTCAGGAGTAGGTCTGTTTCTCACCTGTGCTGTGATTGGTCAGTCAGGAGTAGGTCTGTTTCTCACCTGTGCTGTGATTGGTCAGTCTGGAGGTGTGTGTTTCTCACCTGTGCTGTGATTGGTCAGTCTGGAGGTGTGTGTTTCTCACCTGTGCTGTGATTGGTCAGTCAGGAGTAGGTCTGTTTCTCACCTGTGCTGTGATTGGTCAGTCTGGAGGTGTGTGTTTCTCACCTGTGCTGTGATTGGTCAGTCAGGAGTAGGTCTGTTTCTCACCTGTGCTGTGATTGGTCAGTCTGGAGGTGTGTGTTTCTCACCTGTGCTGTGATTGGTCAGTCAGGAGTAGGTCTGTTTCTCACCTGTGCTGTGATTGGTCAGTCAGGAGTAGGTCTGTTTCTCACCTGTGCTGTGATTGGTCAGTCAGGAGTAGGTCTGTTTCTCACCTGTGCTGTGATTGGTCAGTCTGGAGGTGTGTGTTTCTCACCTGTGCTGTGATTGGTCAGTCAGGAGTAGGTCTGTTTCTCACCTGTGCTGTGATTGGTCAGTCTGGAGGTGTGTGTTTCTCACCTGTGCTGTGATTGGTCAGTCAGGAGTAGGTCTGTTTCTCACCTGTGCTGTGATTGGTCAGTCAGGAGTAGGTCTGTTTCTCACCTGTGCTGTGATTGGTCAGTCTGGAGTAGGTCTGTTTCTCACCTGTGCTGTGATTGGTCAGTCTGGAGTAGGTCTGTTTCTCACCTGTGCTGTGATTGGTCAGTCTGGAGGTGTGTGTTTCTCACCTGTGCTGTGATTGGTCAGTCTGGAGTAGGTCTGTTTCTCACCTGTGCTGTGATTGGTCAGTCTGGAGGTGTGTGTTTCTCACCTGTGCTGTGATTGGTCAGTCAGGAGTAGGTCTGTTTCTCACCTGTGCTGTGATTGGTCAGTCAGGAGTAGGTCTGTTTCTCACCTGTGCTGTGATTGGTCAGTCAGGAGTAGGTCTGTTTCTCACCTGTGCTGTGATTGGTCAGTCTGGAGTAGGTCTGTTTCTCACCTGTGCTGTGATTGGTCAGTCAGGAGTAGGTCTGTTTCTCACCTGTGCTGTGATTGGTCAGTCTGGAGGTGTGTGTTTCTCACCTGTGCTGTGATTGGTCAGTCAGGAGTAGATCTGTTTCTCACCTGTGCTGTGATTGGTCAGTCTGGAGTAGGTCTGTTTCTCACCTGTGCTGTGATTGGTCAGTCTGAAGGGTTTGGGCGGCAGGGCCGGAGGCTGTTTATGGATGAGCTGAGGTTTGGGGGGCGGCTCCTGAAGGTCACTAGGGAAGGTGACGGTTTTCTTGGGAGGAAGCGTAAGCGACTTGAGCATGTTGTCCTGAGCACATACTCCTCCATCCAGAGACAGGCGGAAGTCCACAGCAGCTGAGAGAACAAAGTGTTAGAAACACATGAGGATCATCATCATCTCTCCCGTGAGACTCTACTGTCCTGCTAACTCTGAGAAGAAAGAGAGCCGGACACAGCAGAACAAAGAGCATTATTCAGCTCATGAAGCGCTTCGTTATCTGAGCCCAACTCATTAAAAACAGCCGTTAGCTAAAGCAGTGCTTTCATGTGCTTTAATTATCTTGACACAATGAGGTAAAACACACAACATCTGAATCCAGAGCCTCACACGTGACTGAGCCGACGGTAAAACACTAAAAATAGTGTGTCAGGGGTTTCATCATTTATAGACTCATAAAACTAAATAATTCTGACGACAGGCCATTTAACACACACTTTAGTGTTTAGTGAGGCTGCACAATGAATTATATTCATGATCATGATTTCTGCTTCTCTAGATTTATTAAGCATAATTATCTATGATTTCTGCCCGCTGGTTATTTATTCAGAAAACATTTTATTTGGGCTTTTGAGTTATGTTGCATTGGAAACAAGCCTCCACAAGCGTTCACTGGTTTTGGTTGCCAGATGTCAGGAATCCAAATCCCCCAATCAGAGCTTTTCTTTGAAATCCATACACTTTCTGCCCAGTGATTTACTTAATCTTCCCAACCTGGCAACCATGTGCTCGAGCTCGATCCACATTACAGAAGAAGAGCTGATGAACTGTTTGATTTAGCAATCTTTATTGAGATATTCTGCTGAAATGAAAGTGTCCTACAGCCAGTCTGTTTCCTTCCAGGCAGACATGTGTGTGAGCAAACCATGCTAGTCGACGGTCTCTTGATTTGTGCTAATGTGAAAGAGCAATAATTCTGATGAAATGTAAAACTAATTCTAAAATGACAATCATTGATGATTATATTTGAGCAAAATAATCATGATTAACGGTTTAAGCATTATCATGCAGCCCTAGTGTTAACTTTGTTTCTTCTCTGAGTGTAGAATTATTGAAGTGAACACCTGCGTTTCATTGTGGTTTAAAATGTATGATTACACTTATGCAATGCTATTTATGTTCCATTGAAAACATTAGGCTGTCAGTTTATTTTGCCTGTTGTTAATATTGCTGCTGCTGCAGTTATATGTTTTATTGTTGAGATATATGAAATTGAACAAAAACACAAGTGAAATATTAAATAAATACTGGTTCTTCAAATAATCAGTATTAGCTATAAATAAACAATATAGGTTGATGTCTAATGATCTCTGATATTCTGCATGATGATCAGGAATCAGAGATCAGTCCACCGCAGTAATAAAGCAGGCCAATGGCTGATAATGAACACACACACACACACACACACACACACTGACCGGTCCTCTGTCTGTCCTCCGCGGGCCGCTCACAGTCTGAGGGCAGTCCGTTCTCCATCACAGCCGTGAATCTGGAGTCTGTCCCAGAACAAACACACGTCAATCAGCCGTATTTCTGCAAGATGAGGATGATTCCTGAGGTGCACTTATAATGCTAGCAGGATCTCCACACCAACAAACACTCAAAACTCATTTTCTACGCTGATTTTAACCTTTTATTTTGAACAGTCTCTTATATGGAAGCCCATTTCTGCCACTGCATAAGAAAAAAATAATAATAGTGACTTTTAATCTCACAAATCAGACTTTTTTTCATCACAAACTTGTTAAAATGATTCAGAATTTTGAGATTTTGGTTCAGAATTTCAAGTTTTTTTTAAATTCCGAGCTTTTTTCTCTGAATTCTGAGTTTATATTTTAGATTTCTGAGGTTTTTTTTCTTCTTCTCTGAATTCTGACTTCATATCTCACAGTTCTGGTTTTTTTTTCCTGCCATGGAATAAAAATAAACAGAGTAAGTGCAACTCCTTATCCATGCAATATTCTTATAAACTGTTTAAATGGGCATGTCTCCTTTAAGCCTTCACTGTAATCACCCACTGCTGTGATTGGCTAACATCTTTGCATATCAAATAAGCAGGGCCTTAAACTAACGTTCTGCCACACCTGCCAATGGCCAGTGACGTGATAATATTTACCAGCCAAAATCATTTTTTTACCGGCCATGAAACTCTTTTTGCAAAAACAAGCAGTCATTACTACAATGACTAAACATATTTACAATGTTTTAATTTGTCATTTACTTTATTTACAAGAAAACGTTTTTTTTTTTGAACATTGAGATTCTTGTGTGGCAAACGGAGCAGGCTATACTCAGTACATATATATCTTTACTCGTAGTTTTTCCACACCCATGTTAACGGATTAGAGCAGGGCTATTCAATTAGCTTCATTTGAGGGTCATAACGAACTGAAGATTTAAAGGGGGCCAAGGGTCGGGGTGGGGGTCGTCCCAATCTCTTTCAGGGGGGACCTTCAACATTTGAAATTAAATTGAAATCTAAAATCAGTGCTTTCTGTCAATCGATTAAAAAAAATAATAAATCACATTTTTGTAATTAATCATGATTTCTCTTTTTGTTTCGTTCCTTTATTTACATCAGTGACAGACTTGAGCAGGTTTCACTTTAAAAGCAGCGCTCTCTTTCAAACCTGCTGCACATGACACGGATCTGACAAACATCCCATTTCCTCCAAACTCTTAACGGTCATTTAAGACTTTAGAACTCATTTAAGACTACGTTTCTGAGGTAACTGGCCAAAACCACGTATTTTGACATAATTGTGTGTTTCCACGCAGGTATGTGTCGCCACATTGTTGAGTTATGAAGAATAAAGACGGCAGAAGTTAATCTTCCGAGATGAAGCAGCAGTAATTTCTGAAGTTAAGTTATCAGAACCATGTCTAGGGACAAGCTGGCCATCACTGCTCGGATCTTATCAGCTCGTTAGTGTCTATGATGTGATTCGCTCTTCGCTTATGACAGAACAGCTAGTTATTCACCATGAGCTCATCTTGGGAAAATATTATTTTATTTGCTTACGTCAGCTTTCATCACAGAATAGCAGGAAGAAGAAAATGAGTCCTTTTTTAGCAGCTGGGTCTCAATAAAAGCTGTTTTTGGACATACAAGGATGATTTGAGTTCTGAAACATACAGTAGGTTTTTACAGCATAATGACCACATCGTTGTCAAAAGATCAGGGGAGATTAGATTTCTCAGTTTGTTGTTAAATTAATAAAGAATATTATGTTTCATAATTGTAGTCTAATGATTATTGAACAAATGAACATGCCAGCTGAGGTGCTAATGTTGAAAGTTAGGAATGAGTTATGAATCAGAAGACAGCACTGTTTTCATGTTCAGTGTTCAGTAGTGTGATGCTATAGAGCGGATCGTTCCGGTCCTTGATTCTGATTGGCTGTTGTAAATTACTCTATAAACACACAGCTGTGTTTCTGCGTCTGTGTTGCAACCACAGCTGCTTCTGAGGAAATACACTGTTTGGCGGAAGAATATTGTTTTTATTAATATAATTACATTTTATTTGCTTTGTTTTATTTTGTAAAACCTTGCTACGTAATTGGAATAACAGATTTATAAAAGCAATAAGCCCGTGAAGCTGTGGTTTACACTGAATTTATAACAGCTAAGGGGGTTTAGGTGTTGCTGGACACTGAAACTGAAGTGTGATCTGCGGTCAGAACTCAGCACTGCTCCAGTCAACACATGGCATGAAGGTCAGAGGTCACGAGGTGTGAACAGAACCTCTCTCAAAGATCTCCTTCAGCACTCCTCGCTTGATCAGCTCCTCTCGGCTCTGACGCACCGACATCTTCCTCTCCAGAGCTGAAAACACACACAAACATGAGAGGAAGAACATCTGGAGAGCTCTGATTATCCAGATGCCAGACAGGACCGCTTCCTCAGATGTGTTGTGATCTATATGCAGTGAACACTACAGTAAATCCAGTGAAAGTCAAGTCCAGGGTCCGATGAAATCAGTTTATTTTTTCACAAATTCAGTTTTAATTTTTCTGGACTCCTTTTTAATGGTTAAATTGAATTTTATTCATAAAAAGCTTGTCTAACCAATTAAAATATTTCACATCAATTTATTAAAAAGTTGAACAAAAATGACATGTTTAGAGCCCTATTTGATTTTTTCTCACCAAATTCTGTTTTAGCATGTCTAATTTATTTGAATGCATAAAAACAACTTAATTTATTCAAATTTATTCTTACAATAGCCTCATAAAATGTTTTTATTTTCCTCAGAAATTAAACAATCCATTCAGCATTTAAATTTAACAGGATATCAACTGAAGACATAAAACAATTTAATTTATCTATATCTTAATTTACTGAAAATTATACAAACTTTTTTTTTTTGGCAAACATTAAAATAAAAAATAAAAATGGAAGAAATGTGAGATGTCTTAAAGAAAGTTTGAATAATTATATTATTAATAGCAGTAGTGGTAGTATGCACATTCAAACAATAGTAATGTATTTCTGGCTCAAGTTAAACCAAACTTTTATTCTGACAGGTTGCCATTAGATTTGTGTGTATGTATGTGACGCTAGTTTTACTCAAATAAAACGGTAAAATCAGTGTTGCCAAGTCTGCGGTTTTCCCGTGGATTTGAGCTACTTTAACCCTGTTGCCGCGGATTGAAGTGACCCTGATAACATGATATTTAGCCCCTGCAATGTGAATTTTACCAGGGGAACCTTGCCAAAAAATGCATTTTACCCCCTGGATCGCAATTTTTTACCAGGGGACCCCGCTTGAAATACGACTGGGCTAGTTTTGAGTAGCAGTTGGGTGGGTTTTGCTGTGAAAACCTGGCAACCCTGGGTAAAATGCTCATGAAGTGACGTTCAGAGCAGTTGTGGAGATGTTGTTCATGTATTTAGGTCCTCATTTAGAGACGACAGATGCTGAAGTTTCACTCACAGAAACACGCAGAACACATAGGATTCATATATTTGACAAATTCCATGACATTCTGCGTTATACAGTGAATCCTGTTCTCATGACTGGATTCTGTGATTCCATCCACGTTCTCCACATCATGGAAATCACTGGGCGCTACAAGTCAAAGTACTCGCTCCAAAACAAAAGGTTCAAAAACTGTCACTGGGGCAGTATCTCTTCAGAAGGTACACATTTGTACCTAAAAAGTCCATATTGGTACCTTAAGGGGTCAAATTAGTAGCTAAAGTGTACATATTACTATCTAAAAGGTAGTAAAGTGCAGCTTCTGAAAAGGTACCGCCACAGTGACATCTTTTGTACCTTTTTTCTGAGAGTATCTGATCTGCGTTGATGGCTGATCTGGAGTGAGGTTATAATCTAGAGTTAATCTAGAGCTCACATCTAGTTTCTGTCTCTGCCTGCGGAGATGAAATCAATGTCCTGAAGGCCAAACGACAAGAGCAGAGAGTCCAGTTGAGCTTCATTCATTAACCCTATAAAGCTACTGGATCATATTCAACATGCTCATTTCTCTCAGTGATCATCATGATCAAACTTAAACCTGATTCTCACTCGGTCTCCTCATGTCTCCTGTCGTCTGGTTGATAGTTTAGTGTGTTTTATCCAGTAAAAGCTCCTTTAGTGGAATTGTTCAGCTGCTGCTTCAGTGTCAAATCTTGACTGATTTTGATCAAGTAAAGGTCAGAATAACTGCAGTCATATCTCCAGATGAACTCTTACTGGACTGAAGCAGCTCAGCTTTACTTGATTCTCCATCAATCATTTTCTAGTAAAATCAGTGATCATCAGGATCTTCTGAGGAGCGTTTATTTCTTCATCGCACTGCATTATATGTTTGGATCATTTCCATCTCATCTTACTGAGACATATTACTGGAGATATAGAGCGACCGCTGATATTTAGATCATTTTATGTCAGTATCTGCTCTGCTGTTATAAAGATATGATTCATTTACATTACAACATCTCATCATATAAAAACAAAGGCACTGACATGTTTTAAGATCAGTCAGTGCAAGTTTCCTTCAGTTGAAACAGCTCAGACTTACATTTTAGTCTGGGACTAGTCTCAAGCCTCGTCTGGGAAACCAGGGGCATGTGATCATTTTGCTTCTCCAGAAAATGTATCTTGATTTAAGGATGTTTAGATATTTGTACTGGAAAACAAGACAATACTGAGGGAGATATTCATGTTTTGCAGCGCTTGCAACATTTAATGCCATGACTTTATGAATTTAAGACTTTCTGCACCTGAATAAGATCTTTTTAGACCTTAATTTGTGTAAGAGTGAATTAAGACTTTTCAAGACCCGCAGAAAGCTCTCTGTAACATCACGCCGACTGGGATTACTGAATATTCACATATTCCAATTCATTATCACAATGCATACATTTACATACTTGATTTAGCGTTTTACATTCATGATATGCTTATCATTTTACCCCATTTTCAGTTTTGTGCCATAACTAAATGAGTAAATGTTCTCATTTATGCCTCCTAATATAACTGACTGACACATCATCATCATCGTCTTCATCAGCGGAACTCAGTGTGTTTTATGACGCAGCAGTGAATTCACACTGTCTTTCCTGCGCTCAAGTGGTTTAAATGTTTGTAGTTTAGAGCTCTTGTTCTAGTCTTTGTTTCAGGAGTGACTGTGTTCACTGGATTTACTCCTGTGTATAAACACTGTGGGATGTCGTAGTGTACACACACACACACACACGGTGTCACAAGCACAACAACAGATTGGCCTGGATTTCAGGAATCAGTGTGCTGTGAGATGCAAACATGTCTGTAGAGAGAACATTTTGATGAAGGACAAATCAATCTCTTCACATGTGCAGTGATCAAGAGTTCTCTCACTGAGACTTCTGCTTTTTAAAAGCAACTAAGGGACAAGTTGACATTGTTTTCTGCTGTCAGTCGAGCTGAACACACACTGAACCCAGAACACTCCTTCAACTGAGATCCTCATAATCAATAAAAACACTTCACCTGTCCCAACAAACCGCTATCAGAACTTCAATCTGGGACCGTCATCAGAGAAGAACAACCAGAAACATGATGACAGGGTCTCACTTTAATTTTCAGAAACTGAACTGATCAAATCTAAAGCTTGAATGCAATGCATGTCACTCTGTCCAATGCATAGGCTACATGTAACTGTAATTACAAAAATTAGTTTTCATTCCCCATTGACCGATATCTGTTATATTTTTAAGCATAAACTCACTTAATTTCGTTCCAACGTCTTAGAAAACTAGACTTCATGTCTTCATTTTGCATCTCAATTAAGCGTATATTGATTTAAGTATGTTTAGATATTTGCACTAGAAAACAGGACATAAATACTGAGGGAGATATTTGTGTTTTGCAGTGCATGCACCATATAATGCCACAACTGTCAAACGCATCAATCTAAATGTACTCTACCGGTCACACGTTTCTGATCAGTAAGAGTTTTAATGTTTTTAAAGAAGTCTCTTCTGCTCACCAAGCCTGCATTTATTGGATTCAAAATACAGCAAAAGCAGTAATATTGTGAAATATTTTTACTATTTAAAATGACTGCTTTCTATTTAATTTTAATCTGTAATGTATTTCTGTGATCTGCAGCTGTATTTTCAGCATCATTACTCCAGTCTTCAGTGTCACATGATCTTCAGAAATCATAATAATATACTGATTTACTGCTCAACAAACATTTTTATTATTATCAATATTTAAAACAGTCGAGTACATTTTTTTTCAGGATTCGTTGATGAACAGAAAAATTGGCATTTATCTGAAATAAAAACGCTTTTGTAACATTATACACTATACCATTCAAAAGCTTGACGTAATTATAGAAATTAATACTTTTATTTAGCAAGGATGCTTTCAATTGATCAAAAGATTTCTATTTTAGATAAATGTTTCTATTCATCAAAGAAACCTGAAAAAAATTATACTCCGCTGTTTTCAACATAACAATAATAATAATTAGAAATGTGTGTTGAGCAGTAAATCAGTATATTATTATGATTTCTGAAGATCATGTGACACTGAAGACTGGAGTAATGATGCTGAAAATACAGCTGCAGATCACAGAAATACATTACAGTTTAAAATATATTCAAATAGAAAGCAGCTATTTCAAAATGTTACTGTTTTGCTGTACTTTGAATCAAATAAATACAGGCTTGTTGAGCAGAATAATCTTACTGTTCAAAAACTTTTGACTGGTAGTGTGCATATTATGTATTTTTGTTACAACATGGAATAAATGTAGGATAAATAAGTATTTACCGGTCGAGCGCTGCTTGAACTTCTCGCTCTTCTTCTTCCTCCACTTCCAGGGTTTGAAGAGGCGTCCCAGAGAGGCAAACCTGCTCCTGCAGTGGATGGGTGCCGCGTGTGATCCGGACACCAGGGACTCGGCGTGGATGGAGGCCAGTTTCTCCACCTCCTCTGCTGTAGAGCAACACAGACTCAAGCTGATGCACAGGAACAAGCAGCTTCACATGATTTCTGCCGGCTGATTCATCCTGTGCATTATTTCTCAGACGGCACATTTTGTGCCATTTCTGCAGCTACTGCTGAAGCACACAGAAGTAGGTCAAATACAGTCCCTGCTGACACACATCACACACACTTCCACTACAGCCAACCATCAGCACAGCTCCACACTCGGCTCATGGGAAAACACAAGGACACAATGAGATGATCTGCAGTGAAGGAGACCAGCACGTGCCAATCACAGGCTATTTATAGCTCCTCCTCATCATATTAACACGTGTGACGCACATTAATCAAAGAGGATTACACCAGCAGATTAATATGACAGCACGTTTGCTGATGGTCTGACAGCATGATCTACACCGACAGAGCTCAACAGCACACTGCAAACTTACAGGCAATGAAGCCCAAAACACCCATTAGTCCTCCATCTTAATTATGCCCTTTCAAATATGAAAACAGAAAGTTACGAGCCGCAGTTTCACCTCAAAATTCATCAAGAAACATGGTTGAACTGTTTGATGGCAAACACACACACAACACAAAGACAAGCATCTCAAAATCCTGTTCACGTGATCGCTGTTGTTGGAAAACTCAACATGTTGCTTTATTACTGCGGATCACTGCATGTATGAATTAACTTGTGTTTTAATAAATACATTAAAAAACCTTAAATATAAATGACAGGAAAACCTGTTCTACCCATGTTTTTTTTTAATTGACATCGGCTTAAATATGCAACACTCATGGCGTCAGATGCAAACACTAACTGCACAGTCTGCATGGACTAGAAGCTGTGACTGACTTTTACTTTCTGAGCAAATACAACACAAAAAGAAAAAAGTTATTTGTTTTAATTGAATGAATTGTTCACAACAAGAGCAGTATTGTGTGTTAATCAACAGCCAGAACACTCTAAACACATCTGGGACACTTGATTTTGCAACACGGAAGTAAGCTATTATCCCTGAATGTGAGTGACTTCTGATTCATTAACTGTTATAGGAAAATAACTAAACAAATTAACTTTTTGCACTATCTGTGTGCTTATAGTTTACAAAAATAAACCAAAAACAAACAAACAACAAAAAAAAAAGGATACAAAAAATATAGAAAAAGCAGAAGCGAAACCGAATCCCTTGTGAACTCCACTTTAGCAGCGTTCACACTGGACAGGAACAGAAGCAGATCCAGACCCGTTTTTAAAAACCCGAGTATCTGAACTTGACACGCCTTATTATAAACGCAACGCTCCGCGACGCACACGCGTCGGTCACATGTGTACATTAGGCCAAGCATTAAGGACAGTAACGCGTCCAGGGTTTAACGCGACACAGACTCACATGAACATACCGATGTAAACCACAGAATTAAACGAGAGTGAACGCGGAGCGCAAGCGCGTCAGTCCCCTCTTGTCGCGTCGCTCGCTGTGTTTGAGGCGCGGTGAACGCGCTGGTTACTCACCGTCCTGCGCGGGGCTGCCGCGGCTGCAGTTGCTGCATATGTGTTTGATCTCTTTGCCGATGTGGCAGTGGATCAAGAAGGGCATGTTGTTGTGATGCTGATGCTGCTGCTGTGGATTCGTGTTCTCCTTTCTGTAATTCAGAGACATCATCCTGATCAGACTGAAGCCCTTGTTCTTCGGCTTCTCCATCGCGTTCCCCGCGGGCGCGTTACTGCTCCAGATGCCGTGCATGACTGTGTGATCCGCCGTAGACATGATGATGATGATGATGATGATGGTGAACGCGTATCTGAGCAGCACTGAACGCGCTCTCGGTCTCGAGCTCAGCTGAGATGCGCAGTGAACGCCGGTGCTTACGCCTCCTGTGGACCACACACTAGAACTGCAGGGCTGTGTCTCAATCCCAGCGAGCTGCCTGTGTGCACCGCAGTTCTGAGCCTCAGAGATACCTAAACCGCGGTGTATGTCTGCAGCTCACTAGGCTTAATGCACAGCTAATGAAACACTACAATGATGCAACACACACACACACACGTTGGTTTTTGTGGTTTATGGGGACTCTCCATAGGCATAATGGTTTTTATACTGAACAAACTGTGTGTGCTATTGCCCTACACCAACCCTACACCTAAACTTAGCCCTCACAGGAGACTTTGTGCATTTTTAGATCTTCAAAAAAACACCATTTAGTATGTTTTTTAAGCCTTTTGAATTACGGGGACATAGGCAGTGTCCTCATAAACCACCTTCATATTGTAATACCTCTGTCATACCCATGTCATTATACACATTTGTGTCCTCATAAACCACATAAACACACACACACACACACACACACACACACACACAAGCATGTTACTGGATTATATTGAAGCTACTGTAATGTTTGCCTCCACTCAAATACACAAACGTGTTCAGCATACTAACACACCAGTCCTGCTGTTTCTGCAGAATGTGAATTTTCAGTATGCATGCTATATTTGCTGAGATGTGCAGTACACTATGTGCACTACTGTATCCCACAGAGCAATGTACTTGACTTGACCTTCTATTTCCAGCGTGGCAACTGAGCTGAAAGTGTATCTCCTGTGATTTTTTTACATCTTTTTTGACTCATCATTTACTCAGACAAGTGAAGATATTTGACACTAAACTGGATATAAAACTTTAAATAATCGGATCTAAATAATTAACATTTATGTAATGAGCTCTGACAACAATGTTGCATACTACTTTGAAGCATGTGTGAGTGTTTGAAGCATTTATTGATGCATACTGCCTCCAAACAGTGGTTTTCTAATATTTCAAATGGTAGTATGCTACATTAATATGCTGCATACAGTAGTTGCCACGTGACCTCTTTATTTAATAATTTATGGATTTTAATAATTATTTAATAATTCATGTTTAATTTGTTTGGTGGTATTCTAGTTATCATAAATAAAAATGTAATTTATGTAAAATGTCAATTTCTGAAATGCAGACACTTCAGACATCTAAGATGTAGTGTTGGCCAAATCCTTTATAAAATCTATCCTGTTAACTCCTTTTATTGACAAGACTTGCTCATTTTGTGGCTTTATGGAAGAAACAGTTATGTTTTGATTGTAGCCCCCTAATGAGCAGAAGTACAGTGCATTTGACAGAAAGTTGCTCGCGCTGTATCTAACAGTAAGACTCTTCCGTTTCTTTCTGAAGGGATGAGTTTTCACAGCATACTTGGTTCATGCCATGTCTGAAGTATCTGAGTCCTGGTCAGCATGACTACAACATCACTTGGCCTTCATATCTGCTCACAACAGACAGAAGACACATTGAAGGAAAAAGTAAAAAAACTAAACTCAAACAACATAAGACGACCATCTCAAACACCTTTTCACATGATTGCTGTCAACACAAATGGTCAAAATGAACTGTTGCTTTGTTGCTGCAGATCACTATATGAACAAAACTTAACTTGTGTGTTCACAAATTAATAAGTAAAAAAACACTTAAAAATAAACAACTGGAACATTTTTAAATGGACATTGGCTTAAAAACGCAACACTATAGCGTCAGATGCTGAAATACACGGGATTTTCCCCAAACCAGTTAACACTTCCCTAAACACTAACTTTAAAGTCTCCATGAACTAAAAGTTGCAATTGACTTTACTTTAGTATGATGATGTACTTCTGAGCAAACTTTCAGATACTGACTTTGAGAACACAAATAAGGAACACTTTTTGGGTTTCAGCTTGTGTGGCATGTTAGGGTTAGGGTTAGGGTTAGGTCTTCAGGTTATGTATCCCACACATTGCTGATTCATAGACATAATTCAGGGACACGGCATGAGTGTGTAAGTGTTTTGCATCATAACCGTTTTCTGTTTCTGTCGTTTATAGTAAATATCTGCTTTTCAAAATGGCGCTACGCTGACACAGAGAGACAGAAAAGAGACGAATTGTTGAATAAATGCTATTTTTATTTTTGCGTACAAAAAGTATTCTCCTCGCTTTATAAAATTCAGATTGAACCACTGATGGCAGATGGACTATTTTGATGGTGCTTTTCATACTTTTATGGACCTTGACAGGGCAATTTACTCTGCAGTCAATGGGACAGTCACAAGCCTCCTGGTTTTCATCCAAAATATCTTAAATTGTGTTCCGAGGACGAACGAAGCTTTTACGGGTTTGGAACGACACGGGGGTTAGTGAATATTGACAACATTTTCATTTTGGGGTGGAGTATCCCTTTAATGTATTTCAACTAGATACCTATTTAATTGGTCATTTCAGAACAGCTGTCATTCTCATAGGGTTTACTTGTGTTTAACACTTTGCATTGACTTTGAAGTTTAAGAGTAACTACATAAAACAAGCATTTTAATGTACTTATTGATGGGATTGTTTTAATGTTTAAGTTAACAACTGCCAGAGTGAGGATACAAACATACAATATAACAGATACTGTTATTACTAACCTGAATTCAGTCTGCTATGTGAGTTGTGTGAAACGTTGATAGGATTTATTCCTTTGTTTATTTGTTGTCACTGAGTGCTTGTATATAATGATACATTTATTTTCCTAATGTGGAATACTGTGGGTTAAAGTTTCATGGATTTGATTGCTATGTTTTGATTCAGTCAACAAAGAGGACCACCAGACTAAAGGCAAACTCTTATCTTTCTCTCTTTCTTCATGACAAAAAGACAAATCTGTTGAGTGGACTTCCAGGGTGGGGTCAGCAACACACAGAACCAGGAAACATGTAAGAACAGGGAAAGAGACACTGAAGTGTAGTTGAGCTGTTGTGTGTTTGTGTCTCTATATTCATGCAGTAAAATGGCAGAAGCCCGTATTTCAGAGGAGCAGTTCTTGTGTCCGGTGTGTCTGGATCTCCTGAAGGATCCAGTGACCATCCAGTGTGGACACAGTTACTGTAAGAGCTGTATCACAGACTGCTGGAATGAGGAGGATGAGAAGAGAGTCTACAGCTGCCCTCAGTGCAGACAGACCTTCAGTCCAAGACCTGCTTTAGCTAGAAACACTGTGCTGGCTGAAGTTGTGGAGAAACTGAAGAAGGCTAATCTTCAAAGTGTGGTTCCTGCTGGAGCTGGAGATGTTCAGTGTGACGTCTGTACTGGAAGAAAATACAAAGCCGTCAAGTCCTGTCTGGTGTGTCTGAACTCTTACTGTCAGAATCACCTCCAACAACATGAGAGTTTCTTTAAAGGAAAGAGACACAATCTGACTGAAGCCACTGGACGACTGCAGGAGATGATCTGCCAGAAACATGAGAAGCTCCTTGAGGTTTTCTGTCGCACTGATCAGAAATGTATTTGCTTGCTGTGTTTGGTGGATGAACATAAAAACCACGACACTGTATCAGCTGCAGCACAGAGGACAGAGAAACAGGTATTTAACACTAGACTCTGATGAAATATTGCTGACACTCGTTTCATATGTGTTTATATCAGCACCATATTAACAGCTTACAGCATTCACACTGAACACGACAGCAGAAATGAACAGCAGCTGCATATATGATTCCAGTCATTTACAGCTTTACTTCAGCTTTTGTTTTGTGTAGATTAATCATGATTTAGATGTAAATGTGAAGCCCCTTCTCATGTAAATCAGATTTCATGATGATAAAGATTGTAACCCTCAATACCACGACTGAGGTGCCCTTGAGCAAGGCACCGAACCCCCAACTGCTCCCCGGGTGCCGCACCATAAATGCTGTCCACTGCTCCGGGTGTGTGTTCACAATGTGTGTGTGTTCACTGCTGTGTGTGTGTGTGTGTGTTCACTGCTGTGTGTGTGTGTGTGTGTTCACTGCTGTGTGTGTGTGTGTGTGTGTGTGTTCACTGCTGTGTGTGTGCACGTTGGATGGGTTAAATGCAGAGCACGAATTCCGAGTATGGGTCACCATACTTGGCTGAATGTCACTTCACTTCACTTCACTTCACTTCACTTCACTTCACTTCACTTCACTAATAGACTATCATGTGTTTGTCCTGCAGAAGCAGCTGAAGGAGACGCAGAAGACGTTCCAGCAGAGAATCCAGCAGAGAGAGGAAGATCTCCAGCAGCTGAGAGAGGCTGTGGAGTCTCATAAGGTGAGTCTGGAGAAGAAGAGAAGTTTGTCTCCGTCTCAGTTCAGACTCACTGAAGCCTGAATCACTGTGTGTCCTAACAGCGCTCTGCACAGACAGCAGTGGAGGACAGTGAGAGGATCTTTACTGAGCTCATCCGCTCCATTGAGAGAAGCCGCTCTGAGCTGATACGGCTGATCAGAGATCAGGAAAAGCAAGCAGTGAGTGGAGCTGAAGGACGACTGGAGAGACTGGAGCAGGAGATCAATGATCTGAGGAGGAGAGACGCTGAGCTGGAGCAGCTTTCACACACACAGGATCACATCCAGTTCCTGCAGGTAACACAGATCTAGAAGAACAGCATCATAGTGGACCTGAGCAGATCCTGCTGTGACACCAGACTCACAGAGAAACATTTCATGAGAGTCTTATTATATAATCAGCAGTCAGGCTCTCAGCTCATCATCTTCTTCTGAAAGAGATTAATGGCTGTCAGCTCTGGAAATCTTTCAGCTCAAATGGGTCTCATGTCAGAACTTTTCTTTCACTTGTATAAACGGTGTCCCTGTGTGGAGCTGATGAGTTGTGATTTGTGTTTTCTGTAGAGTTTCCAGTCTCTCTCAGCTCCTCCTGAATCTACAGACGTAAATGATGATCTCTTCAGTTCTCTCGTCTCTTTTGATGATCTGAGAGAATCTGTTCATCAGCTGAGAGACAAACTGGAGGATTTCTGCAAAGAGGAGCTCAAGAAGATCTCAGACAGAGGTAAAGTCCTGCAGATTCATCTGCTCTCAGAAACCAGTCCATCATCATCATCTCATATCATGGAGAACATCATATTAGAAATGTGTTAGGAATGGATGCAGGATCATGAGAATCACACTGTTCATGTCTGTTGATTTCCACAGTCACATTCACCAACATTGTTCCCAGGACCAGGAACCACTTCCTACAATGTAAGTCAGTAAGAAAACAAGCAGAACAACTCTCTGAGTGTGTTCATGTTCTTCTGTAGAAGGAGACAGAAGAGTTTTATAATTGATGATGTAAATGATGATTAGCACAGGATATCATTTATACTGATCATTAGGGTGACACTTTTTTCTTTTTTTTGGAAATGTTAACCTCGCACCCCCTAATTTGTTTCTCCTCCAGAAGTATGTAATGTATGCAAAATACCATCCAGATAATTTGTAATTTAGGGTGTGCTCAAAGAATGTATCTCTTTATCAACAGGTACTTCAAGATCTGTTTGGTGATTTTAGTGAAATGTTTGTTCACTGATAAGATTTTGACTGTTTCTGATATGAGAAGAGCGGCAGTCTTGGCCTAATGGTTAGAGAGTTGAACTTGTAACCTGACGATCGTGGGTTCAGGTCTCGGTATCAGCAGTAATTGTAGGTGGGGGGAGTGAATGTAAAGCGCTTTCTTCCACTTTTAATACCATGACTGAGGTATTGAACAGGGCTGCATTTCCTGATAACGTTGTCTCTTAGCGTGCTACGAAGACTCTAAAGGTATGCGTTAACTAAAGGTATCCCATTTCTAGGCGTGTTCCCCAAACGATACCTTAGGAGGTTGTTTAACTATACCTTCTTACGTGTGATGTTACCAGGTGCTGTCCATGGAGGTGGTGCTGAAATGGTTGATAACAACGGCTCAAGAATCGATTATTTATTCGGTGCTCAGGCTGCTTCACTGCGTTATGTGAGAAAACGGTGTTCTTTATAAAAACAAAGTGTTGATTTTGAATAAAGACACGGAACTCTTTTCTGTTAGAATGCTACGAACTTGCATGAATCTTTTACTTTCGCTTTGCAACACACATCACATCAGGGACGAAAACCAACAAAAAAATGTATATATGCCCAGAGCACCTACCAGTGGTCACCACAACAAATACAAGGAAAAAAAAACAAGACACAAGAGACACTGCTTAATCATTTGACAGCGTTTAACAGAAGAGAGAGAAAACAAAACACTTTGGGTCTACACAAGTCCAACAGAAAAACACCTTGGTAAGAGTGCTTTCCAACAAGAAGCACTTCAGAAATAGCTAAAACTGCATTCTTCAAGACTCATGGCATCTTAAAAAAATAATCCAAATTGCAAACTAAATCCAACTCTGAATATTTTATATAATTTTGAAATGAGTATGCGAACCCAGGATCAGGAAAGGTTCTTGAGCTGGGACTTGAACTTGGGACACCTGAAGTGTACGCTGCCCACAAGGCTATCGGTGCCAATGTAATTTTACATTTTAAAATCAACAACACTGTTCTGTGTTCTCGTTTTTAACATAATTCACAGTTCACTACTGGTTTTGTATAACTATTAATTGCATGCTGCTATGGTCTTTAAGATTTTCTTTAAGAATGGTCTTTAAGAATTTTAACTTTGTCGAGCACACCTCAAATGTAGACCAATCTCAGTGAAATTTGGTTTATTTCCATTTCTCATTAAGGAGAGTTGACTGGGAGGGTGAGAGCAGAGGTTTTTTAAAAGTCCAAAAATAAGGGCCACCTTACTGAACATGAAGAGTTCAGCTACATGAACAGATCAAACAGATTCATAATTCCTGATTCTGATGTGTTTTATCTCCATCAGATTCCCAGCAGCTCACTCTGGATCTGAACACAGTGAATAAACGCCTCCGTCTGTCTGAGAGAAACAGAGCGATTACTTACACTGACACTGTCACGAATCCTGGCCATGCACTTCCACTCATTCACCACCAGAGGTCACCCGTTCACCACATGGACTTTTCACACTACACAACACATTGGACTCCATGTCCCACTATGCATTGCACAGATCAGCTGTCACCATTCACTCATCACACACACCTGATCACCATTTCACAATCACCATCACTCTATTTAAGCCTGGGATTGCTCTTGCTCACGGCCGAGTATTGATCTGCGTTTAGTGCTCACCTAGCGCTAGCTGCTTTACCGTGCCATTCCGTGTTTCTGTAATTGTTAGCGTATATCACTCATCTAGAGATAGCAACTTTACAGAGCCATTCCTATAGTCTTAGTCTTGCCTTGTTTTCCTGCCGTGTTTGACCCTGCTCTTGTTTCCTGGATTTACCCTTTGCCTCTGCCGTTTGGACTCTGTTCGCTCCCTGTTTGGATTATTGCTCTCGTCTCTGGATTATCTCTCTGCCTTGCCCCTTTGGATATTGTTCGCTGATCG
Source organism: Barbus barbus (assembly GCF_936440315.1). NCBI lineage: Eukaryota > Metazoa > Chordata > Actinopteri > Cypriniformes > Cyprinidae > Barbus > Barbus barbus. Next base: position 30,579,962 of record NC_136754.1, read on the forward strand.
TTGACCCACGCTTGCTCCACGGATTGCTCTGTCTTGCCTCCACCATACCTGTTTGCCGATCTCTGACCCTGCCTGTTTTCTGACCATGGTTTTTAATAAAGCTTTGCATATGGATCCGCACGTCTCACGTTTCGCCAGCCCCGTAACAGAATACTCGGCCACACAAGGATCCAGCGGCTTTTCAAGAGGACATTGGCCAGGTATGGACTGTGCACGACTGTTATTAACCCTCGAGCAGGGCTCGCGACCGCTCGAGGATTATATTCAGGAGTACTTAAACCTCGCCTATTTTTCTGATCTGCCGGACTACGCACTTATTGACTTTTTTTGTGAAGGCATTAATCAGCCGCTCCGGTCAAGGTTAATCCGCGAGGGTCCCCGTTCATCTCTCAGTCAATTTATGGACTATGCTTTACTGTGTGTGGGCTCCTCTTTTACTGTGGGTGTCGCGGAGGAACGCGACACCTCACTCACTCACAAAATGGCGGCAGCAACAGCACCCCTTCACGTCATGCGTGCCAAGCCAGAGTCTGCTCACGTCGTCGCTGCCAAGCCAGAGTCTGCTCACGTCGTCGCTGCCAAGCCAGAGTCTGCTCACGTCGTCGCTGCCAAGCCAGAGTCTGCTCACGTCGTCGCTGCCAAGCCAGAGTCTGCTCACGTCGTCGCTGCCAAGCCAGAGTCTGCTCACGCCGTCGCTGTCAAGCCAGAGTCTGTCACACCCAAGGATTTAAGGTCAGTCCTTCAAGTTCCCTGTCTGATATCCAGTGTGATGGACCCACCACTGATGTCAGTGCGAGTAGCTGGCATTCCCAGGGCCTCAACCCTGTCTGTTACAGAGACTGTTCCCCTGACCTCAGTACTTCCCGTTATGGCGGTTGCCATTTTGAGTGTGTGGGCTGCACACTGTGCTCCTGAGGCCTCTCCTGTCCACGAGTCTGCTCCAGTGCCTCCAGAGGTGGCAGCTTCCGCTGCAGAACCTCCCGAAGTGGTGGCACCCGTCCCTAAACTCGCTGTCTGCCCTGTCACGGCCACGGAGGCCGTTCCTGACCTCATGGTCTGCCCTGTCACGGCCATGGAGGCCGTTCCTGACGTCACTGTCTACCCTGTCACGGCCACGGAGGCTGTTCCTGAACTCACGGTCTGCCTTGTCACGGCCACGGAGGCCGTTCCTGACCTCATGGTCTGCCCTGTCACGGCCACGGAGGCCGTTCTTGAACTCACTGTCTGCCCCGTCACGGCCATGGAGGCCGTTCCTGAACTCACTGTCTGCCCTGTCACGGCCATGGAGGCCGTTCCTGAACTCACTGTCTGCCCTGTCACGGCCATGGAGACCGTTTCTGAACTCACTGTCTGCCCTGTCACGGTCATGAAGGCCGCCCCTGAACTCACTGTCTGTCCTGTCACGGCCAAAGAGGCCGTCTGTGAGCTCTCGCCCTGTCCTGTCACGGCCAAAGAGGCCGTCTGTGAGCTCTCGCCCTGTCCTGTCATGGCTAAAGAGGCCGTCTGTGAGCTCTCGCCCTGTCCTGTCACGGCTAAAGAGGCCGTCTGTGAGCTCTCGCCCTGTCCTGTCACGGCTAAAGAGGCCGTCTGTGAGCTCCCGCCCTGTCCTGCCACAGCCATAGAGACCGTCCATGAACTCTCGACCTGCTCGGTCACGGCTCCTGTGACCATGGGGACTCTCTCTGTGGTGTCTGTCTCTGTTCTCCCCAGATCCCTGATCCTGTCATGGCTTCCTAACCAGTCCGCTCTGCCGTGGAGATACTCTGCCCTGTCTACGCCACACTGGTGGGCTCCGGCTCCGTCTACTCCGCCGTGGTGGTCAGTTGTCTGGCTCTGGGGGTCTCCTGCTCCGCCCAGGTGGGCTCTGGTCCCGTCCTGCCCTGCAACGAAGACTCTCCCAGTGTTGTCTGTCTCTGCTCTCTCTGTGTTGTCTGTCCTTGTTCTCCCCAGATCCCAGTCTCTGTCATGGGTTCCTGCCCTGTCTGCCTCCCTGTGGTGGTCTTCTGCTCGGGTCTGGTGGTCGTCTGCTCCGCCATGGGGGTCTTCTGCCCGGGTCTGGTGGTCGTCTGCCCCACCGTGGTGGTCTTCTGCTCGGGTCTGGTGGTCGTCTGCCCCGCCATGGTGGTCTTCTGCTCGGGTCTGGTGGTCGTCTGCTCCGCCGTGGGGGTCTTCTGCTCGGGTCTGGTGGTCGTCTGCTCCGCCGTGGTGGTCTTCTACTCCGGTCTGGTGGTCATCTACTCCGCCCTGGTGGGCTCCTGGTCTGTCTGCTCCGCCCTGGTGGGCTCTTGCTCTGTCCTGGTCTCCGGTTCCGCCTGGGTGTCCTGCTCTGCCGGTTCTGCCTCAGTCCCCGGTCTTCCCACTTCCTCACGGACCTGGCCCTCCATCCCTCCCCCTGTTCCGCCTCCGCTCCACCGCCCTCCTGGACTATATAGGAGCGTCTGGAAGCCGCTCCTTGGGGGGGGGCTATGTCACGAATCCTGACCATGCACTTCCGTTCACTAGCCACCAGAGGTCACTCGTTCACCACATGGACTCATACACAGCTGTTCACAATGATCACGCCCACACCTGAGAACCATCTCGCAATCACCATCACCCAAACACACACTATATAAACCATGGACTTCCTCAGCATCGGGGCCGAGTATTGTTAGCGTATATCACTCCCCAAGCGATAGCAACTCTACAGAGCCATTACCATAGTCCTAGTCTTGCCTTGTTTTCCTGCCGTGTCTGACCCTGCCCGTGTTTCCTGGATTAACCCTTCGCCTTGCCGTTTGGACTCTGTTCGCTCCCCGTTTGGATTATTGCTCTCTCTTCTGGATTATCTCTCTGCTTTGCCCCTTTGGATACTGTTTGCTGATCGCTGACCCACGCTTGCTCCACGGATTGCTTTGTCTTGCCCTTGCCATACCTGTCTGCTGTTGATTGACCCTGCCTGTCTTGACCATGTTGTTTAATAAAGCTTTGCAAATGGATCCGCACGTCTCACGTCTCGTCAGCCCCGTAACAGACACAGATCAGCCGTATCCTGATCATCCAGACAGTAAATTAATAGTTTTTTTCTGGTAATCAACGTATAGATATATTGAACAACATGAGAGAGAGTGAATGATGATGGAAAAATATCCTAATCCTGACCTAAGTAATGACTAGCTGAATTACAGAAGCACTGGACACAAAAACAGTCAAATGATTTTCAGTCTGAAGCGTAAGTGCAGTTCTTTCAGACATGAAGAGCTGCTAAACACCATATAAACACATCCTCACAAAATCAAAGCAGCACCTCCATGACTCAACAAAACCAGCAGAGCAGAGCCATGGAGACATGATTCAGCATGAGTCACCGTCTCTACATCTACATGAGCTCTTCAGACATTTCTGAAAGGCTGATTTCAGTGCAGGGATGTCAGATACCAAACCCTGACTCTGTGCATGCAGAAGAGTAAAAATCACACAGTTAATTAGATGCATTATACTGTTGTTTCAAATGCTAGAGTGTTCAGTATACTTGATTTCACCACAAAACACAGGCTGTTTTATAGGAAATTAAATTTAAAAAATATATATTCCATGTAAATGAGTAAGTCCACGTAAAGCAATATTAAATATGTGTTCTGAGTTTGTCACACCACAGAAAAATGTGTTATTAACCACTCAAGTAAATAAAATAAGGTATCAAAATCTTAAAATAAGCAGCATCTCTGCTCTCAAACGCTGGGGGCGTGTCTACTGTCTGCACTGAAACCACGCCCACTCACGGGAACGCTGCGGTCAAATACCACTACAATCATTCCTCTAGCAGCTTCATTTAAATAAGGAGGCTGAGCTGTTTTGTAAATTATTGAAAGCAGGTACAGCTAGCTAGCCAACTGTAGGCTGTAGTAACTGATGGTAATGAGAGTAACTTGCGAGTGAGCGGGCAAACCCCTGATGCTAATGCGCTCTGGTTGTTATAGTGTTAGGAGAGGGGCCATGCTCAATGGCTCCAGTGCCTCACTGAGACATGATTTCAGGCACGCCCAAAAAAAATACTTAAAGGGTTAGTTCACCCCAAAATGAAAATTCTGTCGTTAATTACTCACCCTCATGTAATTCTAAACCCGTAAGACCTTCGTTTATCTTCAGAACACAAATTAAGATGTTTTTGATGAAATCGGAGAGCTATCTGACCCTCCATAGACAACAACACAACTGAAATGTTCCCAGGTCCAGAAACATAGTAAAGACATCGGTAAAACAGTCAATGTGACATCAGTGGCTCAACTTCAGTTGCGGTACGAGTATTTTTATTACACAAAACCAAAAAAAAAACCCACAAAAACAAACAGGAGGCACAGGAGAAAAGACAAAGATGAGAAGGAACAAGCAGTGACTTTACACACGTGATGAATGTAGAGATGGAGTCATGCATTCACTGTGAACTGAGCTGCTCTGACACTGACACTCATCACATGAGTTGTGTTTCAGTGTGTTCACTCATAAGGGTGTGTCTCAGTTCAGATGGTTAGACAGCACACACCATTCCTAATGAGCAGCTGACCATGAATAACCAACACCCTCATCACTAGATGCTAGTTCATTCTCCTGTCCGAAGGCTACTAAAACACATCAGCTCTGATCCCTCGTTTCTGTCATAATCTCATTTCGTCTTCTTGGGGATGAGAACTGGAGCGCGGTTTAGTCGATTGTGTAACTCTCAGACTGTAGTTAAAGCCCTTTGAGTAACTGAGAGCTGCTGAGATACGAGGAGGCCTCGGGACGTGTAATGTGCTTCTATCAGGACATTCAAGGTCAGCATGAGTCTGTTCACCAACATCAGAGTCCACAGACCAAACTGCTATCTCACATCCAGACGTAATAAAGCACGAAGCATCTTAAATATCCACTGTCCTTCACCAGGATTGGCACCCCAGCCAAAATATTACTGTGCATGACTATAGTAGCCATAATGAAGAGCAATGGGCTCATTCACAAAACAAACATATGACAGAAAACTGGGTGTACGGTCATTTCTATGCAAAACTTGGAATTCACAAATATGGATGTGAGCAGTGGCTATGATTAAATCTCATGTCAGGTCTCAGCTCATGTATGCAAGTTTTTGAGTTAGCTGAACTCGCGTGCAGCATAGTAAAGCCCAATCCCAATTCTATTTTATACCCCTTCACCTAACCCTTCTCCTTGTCCTTTGAAACAGTGTCAAGGGGTAGGGGTGAAAATATGCCCCTAAGAAATACGACACCACTACTATACTGTTACACGTCATCATCAACACACACACACACACACACACACACACACACACACACACACACACACACACACACACAGACACACACACACACACACGCACACACACACACACACACACACACACACTGTCTGAATACTGGTGTGCATTGAAGCCATTTAATGAATGTTCTATATTATCTTGACAATCGCTGCTGTCTTCACTGTATGGAAAGGAGTAGCTTGAACATCTGTGATAATGTTCCACTGCAGTCACATGGGTTTATGAGTGTAGAGACACACCACGACTCTCTGAGCGCTTCAGCTGGACTCCAGTGTGATGTTATGTCTTGTGTAACGCTGTCTCTGCTCTCTGGCAACACAGATGCATTAGCCAGAGTCATTCAAGAAGAAGAGACTCTCACCCCGAGTGCACAGATGATTCTTTACGGGCTTTACTCTTGCATTCAGTACTGACCTTTATGATGAATTAGATGGAGTGCATGGCCTTGGGATGAGATGAAGACAGAAGGCTGACCTGACTTTTCTCCTCAGGGTGCTCAGCAGGAACAAAGCCACCAGAAGTCATTTGTGTTCAGTGACAATGGAGAAAACATGAGAGACAGGCAGTGATCACTGCTGATGTGATTTACATTTATGCATTTAGCAGACTGTTTGATCCAAAGCGACTTACAATAGAGGAGCATGAGCAATTTGGCAAAGAGCCAGTAATATTCATAATGTAAGCCATGTTTGTTAGATTGCTAGATTAGGAAACAAGCAAGAGTAGAGACTCAGAGAAGAGAAACAGTTTTTGCGCAAGTGCAATGGTTTAAGGGTATGGAGTGGTGATGTGGTTGAGAAAAAGTGTCTTCAGCTGCTTCTTGTGATGGTCAGAGCAGATCGGGTGAAGGTTAGAAGCTCATTCCAGCAGAGAGGAGCAGAGAGAGTGAAGGGCCTGCAAGTGTCTTTGTGTCTCATTGTGAAGGAGCAGGCCATTGTTCATTCAGTATATACTTGGAGGAGCTGTTCCAGCAGCAGCAGCCATGAAAACCAGTGTCAAAGCCTTCAATTCAAACTTCATCAAAAATGTTGATGACATTACAGGCGGACGACGTATGGCACGGTTAGGGCTACTTTTAAACTGCTGTTGCAGGTTATTTTTTATTATGGGTTAAAGGTTGGTCATATTGGTAAATTATATTAGACTGAAATGCTTGTATCAAAAATATTTTCCTCATATTTTACTCAGTTTTTACTCCAGTGATGATGAAGCTGTGCTGATGATGAGGAGTGAGGAGATTATTGTGATGGAGATGCAGTGCTAGAGTTTCCGTCTCCATGGTAACAGACTGACAGTCTCTGCAGGACTGTTGCTAGTGAATTAAAACACAAAGAATCATATGTCATCTGCAGAAGCATTTTCCATCCATTAAAAGCTTATTAGGCGTACCTTGAATTGTTTGTAATTGTAATTGTATTCACTTCTGAAGTTCTTATTAAAGGGATAGTTCACCTAAAAATGAAAATGCTGTCATCATTACGCACACTCATGTTGTTCCAAACCTGTATGAGTTTCAGTCTTCTGTGGAATGTAAAAGAAGATATTTTGCAGATAACCGAACAGTTGACGGTAGCCATTGACTTCCATAGTATTTTGAAATAAAAGTCGATGACTACCGTCAACTGTTTGGTTGCCAACATTCTTCAAAATATCTTCTTTTAGTAAAAACATCTCACCCGTGTGGAATGACATGACAGTAAATGATGACAGGATTTGAATTTTTTGGTGAACTATATCTTTAAGCTCTGCATTTGCTGTCTGCACATAATTTCAGTCTGTGAAAAGACACCTGCTTCCCGGTAAATGGTTAAAATATGAGAAAATACAGTGAAATAACAGAGTGTGTGAGTGGAGACGAAAGCAAAGCTTTGTGTAGCAGAGATTTAAGCACATCACAGTGATCTTCTGAATCAGACAGAGAAACATGTTTGAAACGCAGTCCTGTTTTCAAGCAGCTGAATGTGAAGTTTGTCTAACAGCAGAATAACTACAGGGAAAATGCAGCGGTCTGTTGAGGTAAATTGCTCAGAAGGATATCCGGCTGCACCGGACTAAATATCCAGCCCTTATTAAGCAGCGATGGAGCTGGACATTCAACAGGAGCTACTGAAGGACAGAGGAGAGGAACTATCAATGAGAGCGCTGATGTGAGCATTAACAGATCGCTGTTTAAAACAAACACACATCTTTAGCTGGATGGAGGACATGTGACATCAATAACAGAAGCATTACTAAATGTTTTGCAAAAGAATAATCTTTGTCCTAATGATGCATCAGGCATGAAACGGGCGTATGTGTAGCAGCACAACTCCACTGTCACCACATTTCACTGATTTTGTGAAATACGTGTGTTGCTCTGTTCAACTGTGCTCGTCACTCAAAATGCATGTTTTGCCAAGAAATGTTGAATATCAGATTTCACAAACACATGGCTGGTTTTCATACAGCACCATCTGTCAATAT
>NC_136754.1:30595220-30597720 GCF_936440315.1 Barbus barbus
CCATCGACCTCCATCAGCGGCCGCTGCTCCACCGGGCCCGGCGCAGTGTCGCGGCAGATGCTGGAGTCGGTGAACCGGCGAGGAACGGTTACCGGAGAGACGCTGCTGCGCTGATCCTGCAGGGGGCGCTCGCGGCCTCACCGACACATCACAGAAATACTGGATAGCGCTGTAAATATAGGATCATCTATTCATTCCAAGATATCTGACGTACAAATAGAAATCAATTCCATCTATTTTCATGGGGCTGTTAAAAAATTAATGAAAATAATAATAATGCTGTCATTGCGACCGTGTGATTGGTCCATTCCGAGCAGCGCTGAGAAAAGCAACGGATGTCACGTGACTCCGGACACGACACGTCAGACTGCGAGGCTAAGTACAAATAGCGCAGATGTTGGCTCAAGTTGAAAAATCAGTGATAGACAGAACTAAAAAGGTCCCAGTGTACTACTCTATTTGTACTATATCTTCCTATAACAGAAATAGTTCTGAATTCATAATTTGACTGATTCTATGATCATCAGAGAGTGACTGCAGTCTCATCATGAACCACTAGAGGCAGCAGAGACACCCCATCACCATAGAAACAGACGCGCTTTGCGACACCTGAACATACTTTACGACATGTTTATATAGTTTACGGCAAGTACTACGCCTGGCAAGAGTATTTTCACAGTAACTTCCGTCAGAGTAAGATCTTTAAAGATTATGCTGTTTATCACTTATTCTTATACGAACGATCATCTCATCAGTGTTTCCAGCGGTTGTCTCTGATCTGCAGTGTTTTCATCATTATAGCAGCTAAACTAGCGCACACGAGGAGTCTGCTGCTGTGCTGACAATCATTTCATGTCAGTCTGGACTGTAATCTGTAATATAGTGAGATTTGATGATGTATTCAGTGCTGTGATCAGTAAACCTCAACAAGACTTTAGTTGTGTCTGTTACTGATGTTGATGATGCTCCGTTTGTCTGTGTTTGACAGGCTAAAGATCAGTAAATGCTCATTAATCAGCAGATGTGGAGGACAGCAGCAGCTCTCTGCGGGAGATGGACAGCTGTCAATCAAATCATCCGCGCAAACTCAGGTGTGAGACAGAGCCAGCAGCTCAGAGCTACAGTAACTACACACCAGATATACAGGCTATCATGCTCCGACATCACCGAGAGCTGATCGTGATCTGATCACAGCTCTAGCACTGAGGAGAAGCTGTCTTCTGGGAATCACTGGGACGTGTGTGTGTGTGTGTGCGTGTGTGTGTGTGTGTGTGTGTGTGTGTGTGTGTGTGTGCAGACATGGCTGAGTTTCGTGAGATCTTCTCGAAGGCCCAACACATCGCCATCATCACAGGAGCTGGAGTCAGTGCAGAGAGCGGCGTACCCAGCATCAGAGGAGCCGAGGGACGCTGGAGGACCTGGAAAACACAGGTTACACACACTCACACACACACACACACACACACACACACACACACACACACACACACACACTCACAGACACAAGTAAGTTTTTGATTAGTATCCTAATAAACCATACATCAATGGAAAGCTTATTTATTCAGCTCTCAGATGATGTATACATCTCAGTTTCACAAAAATGATGTTTTGTGCTCCAGGGTCACATATTAAAGTGTAAGATTAGATGTTTTATCACGCTTATATATTTTATATATTAAAATAAGTGCCTCCTTAAAACAACCCAACACTGTACATGATAATCCTCTCTTCATGAGCAGAAAAAAACACTTCTAGCAAGTCATTTATAGTCTTTCCTTGCCATCTACAAATTATTTTATTTTATTTTTTTACAATTATAGCACAGTTTATTATGAAATGCTCTGATCATGCTGATTAATTATGCTAAATGTAGATAAAGAAACATGTTGTCACAGCAGTCAGAGTCATATGAGAGAGAGAACCCTGAACCCTGACCCATCCGCTCTTGGTGAAGTGGTGTGTCAAGTCAAGTCAAAGCTTATTTATAAAGCACTTTTTTTTAAAACAACAAGTGTTTATCAAAGTGCTGTACATGCAAGAAGTAATAAAAAATGATACAACCAGTGACACTAAAAACACTGAGAGACAATAAAACAATAAAAAGAAGCAGCTCTCATATAGCGTTTAATGCCAAACTATAAAAATACGTTTTTAGGCTAGATTAAAAGACAACAAGTGTTTGAGCCTGTCTAATGTAGAGGGGCAAGCTGTTCCAGAGCTTCGGTGCCGCCACTGCAAAAGCCCGGTCACCCCTGCTCTTCAGCCTTGCCAGCGGGACAACCAAAAGCAAATGGTCAGCAGACCTAATGCTCTTAATGGAACATATGGCTTAATCAAATCGGACAGATATGTAGGTGCTACCCCATTAAGAGCTTTAAAAACAAAAACCAGAATCTTAAAATTAATCCTAAAATGGACAGGTAACTAGTGAAGGGAAGCCAGAACAGGGGAGATATGTTCCATCTTTCGTGTACCAGTCAGGCCTGACTAATGTCTATAT
>NC_136754.1:30602720-30630220 GCF_936440315.1 Barbus barbus
AAAACTATTTTCTACAATGTTGTCAAATTGCTTAGCAAGATCACGTACCACTTCTTCAATAAATATACACAAATACCTAGTAAAGCAATTAGTTACTTAATTAAGAGCAGCAAGTGGTTCTCTATTTTTGTTTTGTTTGTGAATGCATACCTTGACTCTAGGGGTCAAACAACTACAAATCAAGTCAGAAATCTTGGGGTGATTCTGGAGACAGACCTTAGTTTCAGTAGTCATGTCAAAGCAGTAACTAAATCAGCATACTATCATCTCAAAAACATTGCAAGAATTAGATGTTTTGTTTCCAGTCAAGACTTGGAGAAACTTGTTCATGCCTTTATCACCAGCAGGGTGGATTACTGTAATGGTCTCCTCACCGGCCTTCCCAAGAAGACCATTAGACAACTGCAGCTCATCCAGAACACTGCTGCCAGGATTCTGACTAGAACCAGAACATCTGAGCATATCACACCAGTCCTCAGGTCCTTACACTGGCTTCCAGTTACATTTAGGATTGACTTTAAAGTACTTTTACTCATTTATAAGTCACTCAATGGCCTAGGACCTAATACATTACAGATATGCTCACTAGAGGCTGACATTTTTTCGGGAATCTCGCAAGATGGGAAACAAAATCACTACGAATCATGTGATTGGGACAGGACAGGAAAAAATGTCAGCAGGAGTGGTCGGGACCGGGAATAGAAATTATACCCAACTTTATACACAAATATACCTTTCATAAATAAACTATAAACTGTATATTTAAATTCTGAACTCAATTCTAGTTGCCCTGTCTTTGTATGATTGTTAACGGCTGGTCTATGTGGTAATACAGTACTCAGGCAGGACATCCAAACGCTCACCTATCATTCATCGACCTCAAATATGGCTTTTCATCTGAAAGATGTATGTAGTAGCAACTTTATATGGCCACTCAATATGATGTTAACCTAGAGAAATGTGCACTATTGAAGTGTTTGTGTGGAGAGTGGAAGCTGAATAGCGCGCTCGCTGCAGGACAGGCGCCGGTGCGCTCACTTGCTCTTAAAAAGTAAAAGTAGCCTAATACATCTTTCGAATCTATAAAGACTCAGAATAACAAGGAAACGTTGCACTTCTGTAAAGTATTTAAAGCAAACAGGATGCACTTTCTGCAGTAAGTGAGGGCTGCCCGTGAAGGGCCCGTGCTAAAGGGCCAATGGTTTGCCAGTGAGCAAAGTCTCAGAGGCCCGTCTGCGCTGGGTTGTTTTCAGGGTAAATCTGGACACCGTTTTCAATCCTGCAGTACAAATGTAGTAATTATTGTGCAGTTTTTAAGTCTGTTGTCCTGCTTCTCTGTAACTTGTGTTCTTTGAGTGTTTGTGTGAGACTAAATTAAGAGTTAAGTTTGAAATCTAATTAAACACACCTAAATCAACTAAAGGTCTATGTGTTTACTTTAATAACATTCAGGTGTGTCGAAACTACACTCAGCAGGAATGAGGAACCTGTTTTACAGACTCACAGACAAACCTGTTTTGCACACGTCACTCAAACACAGAACCAGGAAACAGGAATCACATGACTTCAGGGAAAGAGAAACTGAAGTGTGGTTGAGCTGTTGTGTGTTTGTGTCTCTGTATTTGTGCAGTAAAATGGCAGAAGCCAGAATTTTAGTTGCTCAGAATGAGTTCTTGTGTTCAGTGTGTCTGGATCTCCTGAAGGATCCAGTGACCATGCAGTGTGGACACAGTTACTGTAAGAGCTGTATTACAGACTGCTGGAATGAGGAGGATGAGAAGAGAGTCTACAGCTGCCCTCAGTGCAGACAGACCTTCAGTCCAAGACCCATTTTAGGTACAAACACCATCTTGGCTGAAATGGTGGAGAAACTGAAGAAGACTAATCTTCAAAGTGTGGTTCCTGCTGGAGCTGGAGATGTTCAGTGTGACGTCTGTACTGGAAGAAAATACAAAGCCGTCAAGTCCTGTCTGGTGTGTCTGAACTCTTACTGTCAGAATCACCTCCAACAACATGAGAGTTTCTTTAAAGGAAAGAGACACAATCTGACTGAAGCCACTGGACGACTGCAGGAGATGATCTGCCAGAAACATGAGAAGCTCCTTGAGGTTTTCTGTCGCACTGATCAGAAATGTATATGTGTGCTGTGTACGATGGATGAACATAAAAACCACGACACTGTATCAGCTGCAGCACAGAGGACAGAGAAACAGGTATTTAACACTAGACTCTGATGAAATATTGCTGACACTCGTTTCATATGTGTTTATATCAGCACCATATTAACAGCTTACAGCATTCACACTGAACACGACAGCAGAAATGAACAGCAGCTGCAGGAAGAGATTCACTGCTGGAAATACACTGTAAACCTTTAACAACACAATCTTTCATAAAATAAACATTGATTAACAAACAAAATAATGGAGTGAAATAATCACCTGTTCTTTGACAAAATATATAATTCTATCAGTCAAAGTACAAGTTAACTGCAGTCAGTGACAGACGACTCTCCCTTTCAGTAAGTCACGTTCAACATTACGTCCACACTGATGTTAGGGGTCTCACTTAGTAGCGCCAATCACCTCTGAGCATTACAAGAAAAAGGCCAATGAAAATTGGCGAGTGGAATTTGCATGCCAAGCCACTCCCCGTACATACGGGTATATAAGATGCCGGCATGCATTCACTCATTAAGTCAAGTCAAGGCAAGTTGAGCTTTATTGTCATTCTGTTACATGTGGGGACATACAGTGGAACGAAATGTTGTGCCTCGCAGGACCACGGTGCTACATAAATACAGACATACAACAATGAAGTAAAAAACACTATAAACCTATACACAACTAACCTACTGACAGATTTAACTAGAAGTATACTATATATAATTTTTTACCCTATACAAACAAAAAAATAAGAGATGAAAAATATAAACTATACGAATGCTTCGCAAATACTGTACATGTGCAAAGAGAAATATTTTGAGTCAAGCGGCTGGTTGGGGAACAGTGCAGGATGATTTGTAGTGCATGAGCATGTAAACACATATATTGCTGAGTCTTTTGTGGGATTGTGTACACGCAGCAGTGTGTGTAAGTGTCTAGTGCACATAGAGGAGAGTGTGTTACTACAGGTGGTTTGTACAGGCCCACTCACCTGTGTGTAGCACACTTCAAATTGCACACAAAAAAAATTTCATGCAGTTTTTTTCTTTGGTGTGGTAAGGTTGGGGGTGTTTGAGGTGGGGGGTGGTCCATGTTTCAGGAGGTAGGGGTTTGCATGGGGTTTCAGAGGGGGGCGGGGTGGTTTGAGTTCAGGGCTCTCGCAGCCTGGGGGAAAAAGCTGTTGAGCAGTCTGGTGGAGCGGGCTCTGATGCTCCGGTACCGTCTTCCTGATGGTAGGAGCTGGAAGAGACTGTGGGAGGAATGGGTGGAGTCCTTCACGATGCTGTTGGTTTTGCTGGAGCATCGTGTAAGGAAAATGTCCAGGATGGAGGGGAGAGGGGCACCGATGATCTTTGCAGCTGTGTTCACTGTCCGCTGGAGGGTCTTGCGGTCAGCAGCACTGCAGTTCCCGTACCAGACAGTGATGCAGCTGGTCAGCACACTCTCAATGGTGCCTCTGTAGAATGTGGTGAGGATGGGTGGAGGGAGACTTGCTCTTTTCAGCCGGCGGAGAAAGTGTAGGCGCTGTTGTGCCTTTTTGGAGAGTGACATGGTGTTGGTGGTCCAGGTGAGATCCTCTGTGATGTGCACCTCCAGGAATTTAGTGCTGCTGACTCTCTCCACAGTCGAGCTGTCGATGGTCAGTGGGGGGTGGTCAACGGAGTTTTTCTGAAGTCCATCACAATCTCCTTTGTCTTCTCCACATTGAGGGACAGATTGTTAGTGCCACACCATTCAGCCAGCTGTGCCACTTCCTCTCTGTATTGCGTTTCATCATTGTCGCTGATGAGACCTACCACTGTTGTGTCATCAGCAAACTTGATGATGTGGTTGGAGCTGAACTTGGCAGTGCAGTCGTGGGTCAGCAGTGTGAAGAGCAGCAGGCTGAGCACACAGCCTTGTGGGGCACCTGTGCTCAGTGTGGTAGTGCTCGAGGTGTTGTGGCCGACACGGACTGACGCAGGCGGTGTAGAAAAGTCCTGGCTAGCCGAGTTATCCTCGTCGTTGATGGAAGCTGACTTAACAGAACTGTCGGCAACATTAACAGGAGTGAAGAAATTACCTATTTTAGGTATATACTTTAAATTTTCAGCGTTTCTGATGTCCTTTTCCTTTTTTAATTTTCGCTTCGCGCTCCCACTTAGCTTCTCCATTGTGTCTGATTTTTTTTTTTCTGTTGTAGCAACGCCTGACGTCACGTAACGCGCTCGGCGTAACCTTTGACCCACCTCATGCGGACTGACCAATGAGGAGAGGGTCTTTCACTTGAGGCCCTCTCTTCATTGGTCAGTCCGCATGAGACTGACTCTCAACCGCTCACAACTCAAGTTCAAAGTCATAGGCAGGGCAGCATATCTCTGTACAGCACAAAAGCCCGGGTGGACAGTTTGTTAAATATAAAGCGGGAGATTACAGATACAGTATTTTGCTCGTGCCCTTGCTGTCCTGGGCCCTTTAGATGTCGTGGGCCCCTGGGCAATTGCCCAGTTGCCCGTATGGTTAATCCGGGCTTGCGTGTGGTGATGGTCTTGGTGACTGTCACATCATCAGTGCACTTTTTGATGTAAGCAGTCACAGTTTCAGTGTACTCATGCAGGTCTGTGTGGTTGTTGTACGTGGCTGCCTCTTTAAACATGTTCCAGTCTGTGTCCTGGAAGCAGTCCTGCAGTGTTGAGGTAGCATCATTTGGCCAAATTGTGATGGGTTTTTGAACCGGTTTGGCAAGTTTCAGAAGTGGTCTGTATGCTGGGATTAGCATAACAGTGAGTCACCGGCTATGATTTATGAAAAGCCGTCGGGGTTATTTGTTTGTTGTTGGCTGATGACGCTGTACAGTTCACGAAGCGCGTCCTTAGCATTTGCACACGGGGGGATGTAAACAATCGCCGTGAACTCCCGTGGCGGATAGAACGGTCGACACTTCACAAACATAAACTCCACCAGCGATGAACAGTGTTTTGATAATACTGTATTTGCTAACACAAAGCTTTCTGAGTTTATTTGTTTCCACTAGATGGCGCTTGTGTACTTAGACACTTGCTTATCATAGTATAATTTTTCATTCGTTTAATTTGTATAACTTTACAGGTCCTTCTCAAAAAATTAGCATATTGTGATAAAGTTCATTATTTTCTGTAATGTACTGATAAACATTAGACTTTCATATATTTTAGATTCATTGCAACACAACTGAAGTAGTTCAAGCCTTTTATTGTTTTAATATTGATGATTTTGGCATACAGCTCATGAAAACCCAAAATTCCTATCTCAAAAAATTAGCATATTTCATCCGACCAATAAAAGAAAAGTGTTTTTAATACAAAAAAAAAGTCAACCTTCAAATAATTATGTTCAGTTATGCACTCAATACTTGGTCGGGAATCCTTTTGCAGAAATGACTGCTTCAATGCGGCGTGGCATGGAGGCAATCAGCCTGTGGCACTGCTGAGGTGTTATGGAGGCCCAGGATGCTTCGATAGCGGCCTTAAGCTCATCCAGAGTGTTGGGTCTTGCGTCTCTCAACTTTCTCTTCACAATATCCCACAGATTCTCTATGGGGTTCAGGTCAGGAGAGCTGGCAGGCCAATTGAGCACAGTAATACCATGGTCAGTAAACCATTTACCAGTGGTTTTGGCACTGTGAGCAGGTGCCAGGTCGTGCTGAAAAATGAAATCTTCATCTCCATAAAGCTTTTCAGCAGATGGAAGCATGAAGTGCTCCAAAATCTCCTGATAGCTAGCTGCATTGACCCTGCCCTTGATAAAACACAGTGGACCAACACCAGCATCACTGACTGTGGGTACTTGACACTGGACTTCAGGCATTTTGGCATTTCCCTCTCCCCAGTCTTCCTCCAGACTCTGGCACCTTGATTTCCGAATGACATGCAAAATTTGCTTTCATCCGAAAAAAGTACTTTGGACCACTGAGCAACAGTCCAGTGCTGCTTTTCTGTAGCCCAGGTCAGGCGCTTCTGCCGCTGTTTCTGGTTCAAAAGTGGCTTGACCTGGGGAATGCGGCACCTGTAGCCCATTTCCTGCACACGCCTGTACACGGTGGCTCTGGATGTTTCTACTCCAGACTCAGTCCACTGCTTCCGCAGGTCCCCCAAGGTCTGGAATCGGTCCTTCTCCACAATCTTCCTCAGGGTCCGGTCACCTCTTCTCGTTGTGCTGCGTTTTCTGCCACACTTTTTCCTTCCCACAGACTTCCCACTGAGGTGCCTTGATACAGCACTCTGGGAACAGCCTATTCGTTCAGAAATGTCTTTCTGTGTCTTACCCTCTTGCTTGAGGGTGTCAATGATGGCCTTCTGGACAGCAGTCAGGTCGGCAGTCTTACCCATGATTGCGGTTTTGAGTAATGAACCAGGCTGGGAGTTTTTAAAAGCCTCAGGAATCTTTTGCAGGTGTTTAGAGTTAATTAGTTGATTCAGATGATTAGGTTAATAGCTCGTTTAGAGAACCTTTTCATGATATGCTAATTTTTTGAGATAGGAATTTGGGGTTTTCATGAGCTGTATGCCAAAATCATCAATATTAAAACAATAAAAGGCTTGAACTACTTCAGTTGTGTTGTAATGAATCTAAAATATATGAAAGTCTAATGTTTATCAGTACATTACAGAAAATAATGAACTTTATCACAATATGCTAATTTTTTGAGAAGGACCTGTATATTTAGGTTATTTTACAATATTTATTGTGATTTCTATACTGAATAATTGTTTACTTGAGCAAGATTAAAAGACATAAAATTTTAAACATTAAAAGACATAAAAGCACCGTCTTTGGGACCCGGAGCAGCCGCCGCGCCACCATCTTGGTATATATATTATATTATTATATATTAAGCTTTTATTATATATAGCTTTTGCTTCATGAGGGCTTCTCTCTACTATAGGAAGAAGAAGACTCTACAAAAAAGAAGAATTGTCTGTAGGAGTTTTGTCAGCTGTGAAACCACTGTGCATTCAGCAGAGAGATTGTCTCTTCTAAGCACAGAAAAGTGCTGTGCTCCCCTAACGTCGGTGTCGAAGTATTGTCAAATGTGACTGACTGAAAGGGAACATCTTGGTTACGTATGTAACCTCGTACCCTGAAGGAGGAAACGGACATGTTACGTCCCTCATGCCACAACCTTGAACTGTGCTGAAAGCCGGGATGCTTCTCCGCTCCTCAGCATAAATCTGAATGAGTGGACGCATGTACAGGGAGTGGCTTGGCATGCAAATTCCACTCGCCAACTGTCATTGGCCTTTTCTTGTAATGCTCAGAGGTGATTGGGGCTCCCAAGTGAGACCCCTAATGTCAGTGTCGACGTAAAGTCTCCGTTCCCTCCTTCAGGGAATGAGGGTTAAATATGTACCGAGACGTTTTGTTCAGTAAATCTGATTCCAAATCATTTCAGTCATTTATAACTTCACTTTGGCTGTTGTTCTGTGTAAATTAATTAATCAACATTTTTCAGTGTAACTGTGATGCTTGTCCTTATGTAAATTAGATTTCATGATGATCACATTATTACTCACTGTACTCCCAGAGAAAAAACGTATTGCTCAGTGGTTGCTCTTCCTAAGCTCAGGAAACTTAGTTGTGATTCTCATATATATCTAATTTTAGTGTCATTTCATTTCAAATGATGTGGATAAATGGCATTGAAGCTAACCAGAGGGAAGACAAAATCTCAAATATTTCTCAGAGACAGATATGAGGTTAATTTAAGACTTTTGCTTGAGTCTTCTGCTTCTCAAACTTGTCTCCTGAGCAGGACCGCTGCGGGCCAAATGAATGTCCTAAGAATTGTATTGTTGTGCCCCTGCCCCAAATGTTATGGTGATGTGCTAATGTTTGACGTCAATATGAAACAGCTTGGGAGTCGTTTTAAAAATGACTAATTTTAATGATGCATACAAGTGCTGTGACAATCTCAGTTAGTCTAGAACAGTACAAAGAGTGTTTTATTAAATAAATTAGAAACAATGAATATAATAGAATAGCATGGGTAAGTGCTAATATTGATTGGTCAGGTGCTGACGAAAAACATGTCTTTAAAATGGCTAAAGAGTTGAATAAAGCTGCTGGAATTGAGATGGACAGGTCATTCCATCAGCTGGGAACAGTCCAGGAGAAGGTCTGTGAGATACACTTTATAATGTATAGATGTACATGTGATACGATAGATGGTATTGCATGTGTATAAATATATTGGATTAATATATACACACATGGACATATATATTTATAATGTTTAACAATCATTCACAATATGTGTTTCATATTTTTAAAATATTACTAGTTTACAATAGCATAAACACATCTGCTCATACTAAAGCACTTAGTGAACAGACTGTCACTGTGCAGAAAAGTACACAGCCATTACTTTTAAAGTAATATATAATGTTCATGGTGTTTGTCCAATCCTCATCCTGACCACAGGCTCTCCTCTTCAGCACAACGCTTACAAACTCACACATACCAGAAACCTTTTCACATTTCAAAATAATACAGCATTAAACACTTATAATGTTCAGCAACAACACATTAAATTAAACTTAATTTTATTTTCATTTTCATCTAGAAATTTTTCTAGAAATTGGCTGTAACTCATTTTGTGAATGTGTGTATATGAACATACATCACGTTTATATGGGAGCATGTATGTGCAATACTCAATAAAGGATCAAACATTATGAATATTAGATTTATATTTGTCTTCATTTCAATATTATTTTTTTATGCGTCAATATATAGCCATTCATTATCAATGCATATACTGCTGTTTATTGAAAAGTATAAGCATTAGTTTCTCATATTGGAATGTGCAATATGGAAATTATATCAGATTATATTTTGCAGTATATTCACATATATTTTTGTTAAGTAAGGCGTTTCTAGTTAAGGAAACAATCCGAGCACAGTGTGTGATGATGATGAGATCTCTTCTAAAACTTTACGGAGACCCTTGTGTTATTTTTGTCTCAGGAGACATGTTTAAAAAGGAGTAGTCTCCATTCGATCTTAAAGTAACCTCATTTCTGTCTAGGAGAAATATGTTAAAGAGATTTTTCTTTCTTCTGTGCTGATTCAATACTCTGTTTGTTTTCTGTGTAGAGCTGCATTAATTACACAGAACATAGAAACACTGTCAGCGTGAAGCTCTACATCTGTGTCAGATTCACTTTTATAATACTTACGCTTCTAGATTGAAGCTTCATGTTAATTCATGTACAGTGATCACTAATCATCACTTCTGGAGTTTGAACCTGCAGACATGGTTTTTGTGGTGTTGTGCTAAATTATCATAAAGAGGCATCCATACATAATGAGACTTTTTTAATCTCCTATCTGATTATTTTTAAACAAGCTATCTATAATAACATAATCCCTTCTTGTGGACACTTTCTGAACTGCACCTAACCTAAAGTATTACAATAAAGATACCACAGTTTTATCATTTCAGATAAATTCATCTGGATTCCTGGATTCATCTGTTCACATGATGATTTAGTGTCAGTGGTTTTCTGTGAGATTCACCATCATGTGTTTGTCCTGCAGAAGCAGCTGAAGGAGACGCAGAAGATGCTCCAGCAGAGAATCCAGCAGAGAGAGAAAGATCTCCAGCAGCTGAGAGAGGCTGTGGAGTCTCATAAGGTGAGTCTGGAGAAGAAGAGAAGTTTGTCTCCGTCTCAGTTCAGACTCACTGAAGCCTGAATCACTGTGTGTCCTAACAGCGCTCTGCACAGACAGCAGTGGAGGACAGTGAGAGGATCTTTACTGAGCTCATCCGCTCCATTGAGAGAAGCCGCTCTGAGCTGATACGGCTGATCAGAGATCAGGAAAAGCAAGCAGTGAGTGGAGCTGAAGGACGACTGGAGCGACTGGAGCAGGAGATCAATGATCTGAGGAGGAGAGACGCTGAGCTGGAGCAGCTTTCACACACACAGGATCACATCCAGTTCCTGCAGGTAACACAGATCTAGAAGAACAGCATCATAGTGGACTTGGGCAGATCCTGCTGTGACACCAGACTCACAGAGAAACATTTCATGAGAGTCTTATTATATAATCATCAGTCAGGCTCTCAGCTCATCATCTTCTTCTCAAATGGCTTTCAGCTCCGGAAATCTCTTAGAAAACACATTTCTGAGCTCTTTCTTCCAAAGGTTTTTTTTCTTTTCTTTTTTTTTTTTTTTAAGTTGCTAACCACACGCTGAATTCAAAAAAGTCTAGCAAAAAATTGTATTATATAAACTGTGTAGTGCGAAAAAGTGCAAGGTGCAAAGCAGCTTTTTTTCTGGAAGACATGTTTATCTGTCAAACACCAGTAGCGCCACCAACAGTTCAAAACTTCCCCAACATTTCAGCTTTTTACCTCATTTTTCTTTCTGATTTATTACGTCATGGTGAAGTCATTGAACTCTATAGAACCAGTTCTGAGTAACGTTCATCACGATTGGATCAGATGAAGTGAGGCTGTATATTAGCAGTCTGTCTCATCAGGACTTCAGGGATTTATTTCTGATTTTTGTGACCTAAAATGACTGAATTTGCTATTCTCAAAACTTGTGATAATATTTGCAGCATTTGTGTTCCTTTGCAGTGAAAACCCAGCAATAATCATGATGTATTTATGTAATTAGTGTCAGTGACAGTAAGCCTGTAAATACTTTTGTGCAGAATTACAGGAACTGTGTTTCTATCAGTGGGTGCACCAGCATAGAAATACTCATAATTCATCAGTCACATTATTTCATGTTTTTACTATTTACCAATTGTATTATTAGTAACAGCATTCACTGGAAATATGTAAAAAGTGCATATCCTGTAAAATAATGTACTTATTTAAATCTAATCTAGGCTACTGGTGAAATATTTGCCCCAATACATTTATATTCATATTCAGTATTCCATATAGTAGTTTAATAATAGTCTTCATTAAAGCGGTTGTCTAGAAACATTCATTAAATATAAACAGGATGTTTGACCGCTTGAGCAGCCACGTCTCTTTGACTGAAAAGACAATAGACATGTAGCTTGTGAATAAATGATTGGGAGAAATTACTTGGAAATATTAAATATTATTATCCTGTCCATCGCTCAAATGGGTCTCGTGTCAGAAAAATACAAGCTGCTGGAAATAATGTTTGCTTGATTTTGCATTAAATTCTGTGTTTGCAGAACTGTGAAATCCTGGTGACTGAGCAGTGCTTCAGTGTATCGTAACCGAAGTAAACCTGAGTGTGTCTTAAGGGTCCTTGTGAGGTTTCAGTGTTTCTATTTGCTGTAAAGTAATAAATAATGATCAATCCAATCATAGCCTTTGAGCTGCTTTTCCTGAGCAAATCTACTCAACTCTACAATCAGACTCCATTGATGAGCTTGAGCTGTTAGATGGACATTTATGTTCTTAGCAGATGTTTTATCATCCAAACTGTTTCCTAGAAAGTTCACATATAGTGTAAGCAGCAAATACTGGAATCTGTAGCTCTAATGTGATGTAATGAATATGAGAAGAATGAAGCTGATGCTGTGAAAGTGCTGGATTGAGTTACTAAAGATCAGTCAAATCTGATGTTGGAGCAGGTTATTGGGTGAAGTGTGGAGCTGATGAGTTGTGATTTGTGTTTTCTGTAGAGTTTCCAGTCTCTCTCAGCTCCTCCTGAATCTACAGACGTAAATGATGATCTCTTCAGTTCTCTCGTCTCTTTTGATGATCTGAGAGAATCTGTTCATCAGCTGAGAGACAAACTGGAGGATTTCTGCAAAGAGGAGCTCAAGAAGATCTCAGACAGAGGTAAAGTCCTGCAGATTCATCTGCTCTCAGAAACCAGTCCATCATCATCATCTCATATCATGGAGAACATCATATTAGAAATGTGTTAGGAATGGATGCAGGATCATGAGAATCACACTGTTCATGTCTGTTGATTTCCACAGTCACATTCACCAACATTGTTCCCAGGAGCAGGAACCACTTCCTACAATGTAAGTCAGTAAGAAAACAAGCAGAAAAACTCTCTGAGTGTGTTCATGTTCTTCTGTAGAAGGAGACAGAAGAGTTTTATAATTGATGATGTAAATGATGATTAGCACAGGATATCTGCTCATCTGTACTGAGACACTGATGATTACGGCTGCCACTAACGACTATTTTTATTCCGATTAATCTATCGACTCATTTTTAGATTAATCGATTAATCTAAACAATTTCCCGCAAAAAATCAACAATTTTACTTTTTTTTACTAAAAATATTTTATTAAACCCAATGAAATCCAAATTTCTATGAAATCCTTTTTTAAAGCAAAAGTGAAGTGCAGCATAGAGTGTCCATCTCAGTCCACATCACTGAAATCAGTTCAGTTTTATAGTGTGAGATGACAACATATCCACCTGTTCTAGTCTAATAATAATAACATCATCAAACAACACTCTTTAAAGGACTATTTGCAAGAAATATTATTTATTTTATATTATTATTATTATTTATTTAGGTGAAAAAATGTAAATGTGCAGTATTTCTGAAAAAATACTTTTTTAAAATATTAAATCAATTAACTGGAGATGCTTTTTATTATTAAAATTTAATGGAACAATTAAAATGGAATCCAGAAGATAATGGAAAACAGAATTCGGTACAGATACAACTGTAAAACTCAATTAGACAGGCTTTTTGATTAATAAAATTTAAAAAACTGAATTTGGAAATAAAACGGATTTCATAGGGCCCTATAATTATAATATTTTTTTGTGGTAATAAAAATGGATTTAAGTGAACAAGCTTTTAAAATGACTTAAAGTACATTTATAATAGCAATGATGCAATAATAATTAGTTCAAATAAAGTATCAAAAGCAAGAAATCATATGGTTTTATTGAACAACACTGTTAAAATACATAATGTATTATAAACAATAGAGTTAATGTAGATTATGCGTTACAACAAAGACCTGCAGGGCCGCCAGAGGCCTGATGATTATTATTACTCATTACTGTTTAATATTGACCAGCACCATTTAATTCAAAAGTACACTTAATCTTTAATATTTGTCCATTTCTTCTGGAAACAGCTGCTGTAATTACATGAATATACTGAGATCAAACCGTGTAACTCAGAGTGAGGGTTTGAGCTTTTAGTTTGAAATCTCGATGTATTGTCCTGTTTGTGTAGATTTATAAATGATTTACCTCATAAATCTGATGAAATGGCACACGTTGCGTTCCCAGATGAATGATATAATAAACACAAACTCACAACAGCACGCAGAGATGAGTTTGAGACGCTCCACACATGTACATGATAAGTTTCTGTGGAGCTCCTGTGTCACGCGCATGGAAATAATTAAAGAGCTTATACTGTGTGAACTGCATCGCGTATAATTATTTAATTAAAACATAGTGTTTGTGAATTCACAATTATGCTTAATTATGATTTTTAAATGGGTTTAATATATCATGCAGCCTTGGAAAATAGTCTAATAATGTGTTTTATGGATTCTCGTCCGGTTAGTCGACGCGAGCAAAAAGAAGTCGAAGATTTTAAAAAATCGACTAGTCACTAAAATCGATGAATCGCGACAACCCTACTGATGATATACTGAACATGAAGAGTTCAGCTACATGAAGAGATCAAACAGATTCATAATTCCTGATTCTGATGTGTTTTATCTCCATCAGATTCCCAGCAGCTCACTCTGGATCTGAACACAGCATTTAAACTCCTCCGTCTGTCTGAGAGAAACAGAGTGATTACTAACACTGGCACAGATCAATCGTATCCTGATCATCCAGACAGATTTGATGTGTATGAGCAGGTGTTGTGTAGAGAGAGTGTGTGTGGACGCTGTTACTGGGAGCTGGAGTGGAGTGGATATAATGTGTTTATATCAGTGTCATATAAGAGCATCAGCAGGAAGGGACTGGGTGATGAGTGTATGTTTGGATCTAATGATCAGTCCTGGAGTTTGATCTGCTCTTCCTCCAAATACTCATTCAGACACAATAACATAGAGACTGATCTCTCTGTGAAGCCCGTCAGCAGTAGAATAGGAGTGTTTGATGATGATGATGATGATGATGATGATGTCTATAGAATAGGAGTGTTTGTGGATCACAGAGCAGGAACTCTGTCCTTCTACAGCGTCTCTGACACAATGAGCCTCATCCACACAGTCCAGACCACATTCACTCAGACCCTCTATCCTGGGTTTGGGTTTGGGTTTGGGATTGGGTTGTCTTGGGTTTTTAATGTTGGATCATCAGTGAAACTGTGTTGATGAATCAGAATAGACTGATGAGAGATTCTACCCATAATGCTTTGAGCTGCAGGATAAACCAGTAACAGTGTTATTACTGAGTCTCTTCTTTTATCTTCATGACATTAATACTGCAGCTGAACTTCTGTCAGTGAAATAACATGAATCAGAACTAGATAAAAAAGTTTGTTGAGACCAGAAAGCTTTAACTCTTTCACATGTGAGTTTATAGTAAGATATTGTAGCTGAGCGTGACTTTTTTAGGCCACCTTTATTTTAGAATGTATCAACATTATTGTTTCCATGGCGGCGCGTCATGCTTGTCACGTGACACACCTCAGCCACAATAGAGTGGTGGAACTATGATGTCACTTTGTAGGCGAAAGCCCGGAAGCGAGTTAGCATTTTAGCACTTCCGGTTCCATCATCCCAGAGTCAAAGGGTTTTTTTAATGGGATTCTGGTTAAATCCCTTAAATAAGGTCCATGGTTTACACAGGCTCAAGATACTTTCACGTTTTATTCTACAACATAAAACACACCAGTTACACCCCACTCGTGATTTTTTAAAGCTGTTACGCTTCTTTAAAAAGACGGTTGCTAACAAGTTGCTAAATGGGACTACAGGCGCTGTTGGAGACATTCAACGTCATCACGCCGAACAGGAACTCATTCTAACCCGCTTTTACAGTCTTGTGCTCTTTTGGATTAAAATTTATCCAGAGTAAATAATTATCATGTAAAATGTTTCTAAAAATAAGTTTAAAAGTGGTCGGAAACATGGTGGTGGTGACGCTGAAGGAGAGCGACCGCAGTTCGTTTATAGCCTAATGTTAGCTTTTTAGTTCTGGCGCTTGTATTTAGGCTTCAAAATTCATAAAATTTGTATTACTTTGTAAAGATTATCTCGATGGTCAAAACGTGTAAGTTTCATGAACAATGATTGAACACAGAGCTTATTTTTTGCGATTATCCAAAAGCCTATGGGAAAATCCTATTGGGTTTTTGTCGAGGGACCAGTTTCATGCGAACAGCCGATCCGCCTACAGAGTGACGTCAGAGTTCCCCACTCTATAGCACTGTATGACAGATGTATTGCTGTTATTTCATTTTTATGCTTTTTTATTTTATTATAAATATCCACAAAGGTGCTCATTATATTATGAAACATCTGATATTCTGATTCTCAAATATACTATATTGTGAAAAGTATTGGGACACTGCCTTCTAATGAACAGGTTTTCCATGCGTGTACAAATCTTAATGTTGAAGCATATACAGTGGGGATCGAAAGTTTGGGAACCCCTTGCAGAATCTGTGAAAATGTGGATAATTTTACCAAGATAAGAGAGATCATACAAAATGCATGTTATTTTTTATTTAGTACAGTCCTGAGTAAGATATTTTCCATAAAAGATGTTTACATATAGTCCACAAGACAAAAAAATAGCTGAAATTATTAAAATAACCACATTCAAAAGTTTGGGAACCCTTGGTTCTTAATAGATGCTGGAAAACTGAAGATTCTGCAGGGCCACACACAGTATTAAGAACCAAGGGTTCCCAAACTTTTGAATGTGGTTATTTTAATAATTTCAGCTATTTTTTTGTCTTGTGGACTATATGTAAACATCTTTTATGGAAAATATCTTACTCAATAAACTTTCGCATACCACTGTAATGATATTCGAGGGAATTGATTATATGCACGGAGCGCTTTTTACAACTTCCAGATAAAGATAAACCAGCTCATAATCTTCCGGTGAAGCTCATTTTACATGTGCTATATGTAGAGACTCATAGAAACCTCTCCTGCCTCATTATTATCAGAATCTGAGAATAATAATAATAATCATAATAATAACACCCTAAATAATGACAGCTGCATTAACATACAGTTTCATGTTATTAAAGAACATATCATTTTATATGAGTCTTGTAAGCCCAGGAGTACCCAGACACTTTTAATACTGACAAATAAACACGATCTTAACTGTTTAGGCTGTTCTGCTAATCTCTTAAAGGACATTGTAATGGTATTCTCGATAATCAATATCTTACCTTCAGAGCCATGAACACATCTTTTAAAATCTTATACAATTTTAAAGTCTTTATTACTTCTCAACTCTGTGCAGTAGAATTCACATTATTAAAGGTTCACTTTTCATTCATAAAACGACGTGAAGAAATGTGCCAAAAACATGTCTCAGCGAAAAATGAAGACTTTTAAGAAAATGAAATTACTATAATAACCAGGAGATGACAGCAGAGCAAAATTTAGTACTTTATCGCACTTAAGTATAAAGTATAGCAAGTGCAGGAAGTCACACTTGTGATTTAAATAAATAAATAAATAAGGCCAGACAACAGCCTATAATGCTGAATTATTTAAATACCTAAATACAAAATAAATAAGTTGGTAATGCATTCAGTATTTTGAAATGTTTAGATTTAATTTAATAACTACATCGCTTAAGTTTTATCCAACACAGACTTGCTGCTGTAGTTTAGTTAGTCTGAATTTAGTCTGAATCACTTAATGCACAGCTCTATTTTGACACCTGCTCCTCAGATGATTCATTCCGCTGCCACTGTCAGTCATAGACTCTCCGCATGATTTAACGGATTCACTCGCGTAAATCACCCCTGAAACAGTATACGTGGACATTTGGTCCTCTTAGACAAATAAAACTTTTCTCCAAATTGTGAATGGATTTTGTAGAGAAACCAAGCAAAGGACACTCTCCTTTCGGCACAGTACAGTTGACCGGAAATGACTAGGCTGGCTTATCTACAACCAGGAAGTAATCATGCATATGGTCAAATGTGTGCTTCTAATTTTATAGCAAGAGTTTGGACAGAACCCTTTTCTATTCTAACATGACAGTGTCTCTGTGTATAAGACACGGTTCAGAAAGACATGATTGATTGAGTCAGTGTGGAAGAACTGGACTGGTCTGCAGAAAGCCAAGTCCTGATCCCAGCTGAACTCCTCTGGTGTGACTTTATATGCAGACCTTGAGACAAAAACTCTATATGGGTACAGTGTACAAAAAGCAATAAATACTTGATGGAAATAAAATCTTGCGTCATAATGCAGGTAGGATCTCATTCTTCAGATGGTTTTTAGTGTGTGTCTGTGTGATCATAAAGTGATGCTCAGGCTCTTCTGAGCAGCTGATTGATTAATAAGCACTCATTAATGAGGATGTATGGCACACTTGAATCTATTCTTGCAGTTTAAGTTACAGATGTGTGACTCTAGATCTGTATTCATAAAGATGTTTATCTCATCACTCACTCTTTACTTCAGGCTTTTGACTTCAAACTATTTCAGCTTGCTAAGAGTATTTTTTACTAGAGAACGAGAGAAACCTTGCTAATGTGTTGTGATGTAAAAAAGCTAATCATTTACCACATGTGTTGATAGGCACTGTTCTTGAGGTTTGTGTGTCGTATGGCCTACAGTTTGTTCAACCGGTAACACTTTAGAATCCTGATCCTTTGTTAATGAATAACTACAGGAACAAGTCACTAATGCACTCTTAGCATTGTAGTAACTACTATTACCTAACAAGAAACTCTGATTAATGAATTAGTAAGTAATAGTGCTTAGTTGAATGTGCTAGTTCACTATTAGCAAATCAGTAACTATTATTTTTTCATACCTCCCTAAGAACTACTAAAAACTACTGTATAAAGGTTCATAATTAATATGAATAATACATAATTAATTTAGCTAGATTTGGTAACACTTAAATCATTACTAGTGGCTTACTGTGATCTTCATTTTAGAATTAATTATACTTTATGCATAATTCAAATTAATTATGAAGCTGTATACAGTAGTTCTTAGTAGGTCTCCAGAATATATATAAAAAACAGTAGTTATTGATTAGCTAATAGTGAACTACTATTACGGATACAGACTCACACAGAGGATAAATTCAACAACAGGTGTTTTTATTGAACAGCTGAGTAAAGCAGATGGGAGAAGGTAAGTAAGAGCTTTAATTGACAGGTTGAATGAGCGATGAGTAAGTAATGAAATGTCTTTGCCTTATAACAGGAACTTGTGGATCAATGGTTGGAGCACACACCTCACACAGGCTGATTCAATGGCTTCAGACACGGCATCGCTGCAGGAAACAGACTTGGGAACACTGGAGATCAGACGCTGGAGAGGACATAGGAGGTAAGGACACGATGGAGGTAAGTAACAGATAAGTTGCTGTGATAGCATAGGGAGTCCACTTCGAATGAACGAGACCAGAGTGCTGCGATCTGTAACAACTACCAGTTTCAACTGAGCGCTATTACTTACTAAATCAATAATCAGAGTTTCTTGTTAGGTAATAGTAGTTACTACAATGCTAAGAGTGCATTAGTGACTTGTTCCTGTAGTTATTCATTAACAAAGGATCAGGATTCTAAAGTGTTACCGTTCAACCATTTAAAACTATATACTGGATTTCTTTGTTTTGTAGGACGATTGTTGCTTTACCAACAGCTAGTTCACTTATATATCACAACATATTATAAGACTAAATGTTCAGCTATAAAAACAATACATTACTTTATTGTGTTTCTAAATGAAAATCAGCTGAATTTATTGGCTGAATGAGACATTTTGCATTTAGTGAACAAACTAATTCAATCTGACAAAACAAAGTAGTGTTACTTTGGAAAAAATATTAAGACAATAGTTAAGATAACTATCATCTGAACGCATGAAGTTGGATTTTGAATTGTTTTTGTGAATTTATTTTTTACAATGTAGTGAAAATATCTGTTGACCACTGGAACTAGTTGAGACCTTACAATTCGACTCTGCTGCAGTTAAATTGAACTGCTGGTTTGTTGGCCAGAGGATTTTGATTTTGATATTGTGCAGTTGCTTTGACACAATTTACATTGTTAAAAGCGCTATATAAATAAAGGTGACTTGACTGACTTGACTTGACTGTTGGGTTCCAAAATAACAGGATAAAAAAAGTATTTTGAAGTAAGTTCTGCATTTCAGGTCCATCCTCACACATTCAGAAGACTTGAAATATAAGTACACATATCACATGGAATAATGCCTTGATTCTCTCATGATCTCTGTGTTTCTGTCCTTTCTGGAGGCCAGCAGTCACTGAACTCTCACTGCATGAAAAGAGCCGTGAAGATTCCTCAGATCTGATCATTTTACTCCACAGAAAAACAAAGCACAGGGTTTGGGATGAGTAAAATCTGAGCGGCATCAGCAGTTACACATGTGTCGTATGTGAACACTGACCCGTCCATCAGGACTGCTGTGGTTTGTGGCGTTCGGTCGGTCAGTCGTGTGTTTGTGTTTGTGCTGAAGCTCTCGAGGGAATCACTAATCTTCAGCTGTTCAGAGGAAACAGCACAAATGATTTAGAGTAAAGCTCAGGCTATTTTTATCCTGTTTAAGCTCTTCAGTGTGTCAGTGTTTGCAGCGGATAGCAAACATTACTGTCAAATAAAGCAGCAGAAACACATCCACATGAACTCATGTGAACTCAAGAGCACCAGCACAGCACACGAGGATCAGATTCTCATGATAGCATTTCAGCTCTTCAGATTTCCCATGCTTAGCCTCTGCTTTGTGTGTTTGTTCAAAGATTTTTCTCATTTATTGGACCTTGTTTATATCAAGAAGTTTTTATTTCAAGAATACCTTCTATATATGTCTTGTGATTTTATGTTTTACATTTAAAATATCTCCAATTAATTACATAATTAATAACAGATGCTATAAAGTGGTATAACATACTAGCTTAATAAAACAAATACCAAATTTAATAAAAATATATTTTGTTCCATGAAAATATATAGCCCTATGTTTACCAATAAAGCATCAGTAACCATCCATCAATAAATACTTAATAAAAAATACTTGAAATGAAACAAATGTTAACTGAAATAAAATAAAATGTTTAAAAACATTTTATTTCAGGTAGTTACCAACGCAACATTTCTCATTTTTATTTAGTTTAACTAAAATAACTAAAACTGAAATTAAAATGAATAAAAATTATATATACATTTAAACAAAATGTTTCAATGAGGCAGAGAGCAAGAAAATAATTGTGCACACATCTTAATAAGAGGTCTAATCACAGATAGTTCAGGCTGAGAAACAGACAAAAATCCCCAAGAACAGCAAACAATGACTCTCTGAACATGACTGAAACACAGGGGCTTATATACACAGAGAACACAGGGTAAGTACAGTGTTTCTTGATTGATAAAACACTATAACCAGGCTTATGAACTAAAAGTTCAAAACCATTACGCCATTTTTGAAAAAGCACACCCATTTCTCTAAACTATAAACACTATTCCCCTGCTTTGAGTCAGATTTGGTGAGCTGTTACTGCAAAACTCTACACACAAATCCTTCATCTCTCAGTGCTTACACCATCTGCTCATTTAGACAGCACTAGCATTCAATATTATTCACTCAAGTCTGCACAGTTTGAGCTCAATTAGCACACAATTACTCAAGAGGAAGGAGTCAAAATGTATCACACACCAATCAGAACCTTCGATGAATGAAGGGCTAAAGTCAGCTTACAGTGTTTCTCAGAGGCTTTGGTGCATTTCTCAGATCAGAAATGAACTTCTCTAAACTACTTGTTCAACCTCCACATCATCATCTAGTCACTTGTGCACATCATAAAAAGTTCATTTTAATCAATTTGGTATGAATTGTTCAAGTGAATCTTGACTTTCACTAATGAAGAGAATATAGATCAACCAATGACAAACCAGTTCTCTGAAATAGGTGCATCTCATCATCCTTCAGTTGGAAAACATATAAAGACAGAGAACAACACAAGAGTTACAAATTCTGACAGTGGACTTTCTCATTTTTATGTTTGCCTTTGTGCACATATTTCTTTTTCTTGTCTCACAATGACATTGTAATGTGTTTTTTTTTTTTTTTTTTGGTCAGACCACTAGTAAAAGTGTAACTGTGAATCCTATCCAGTCTTTTTCAATCAATATCCCACATACAGTAACGTGTACATTTATACTTTTGAAATGGATCTATGGCATACATAAGAAGTGCAGATTCTGGATTTCAGTCCAGTAACTGTCATCCAAACTGATGCCATAGTTTACATCAGGTAATACTAACAGAGAGCAGTGTTATACTGACAACATCAATAAGCATTTTGACTATCTTGTTAGTGAACAATGACACAAGGACTTCAGGCATGCGAGAGGATTTTACCCCCATTGTTTGCTGTATTGTACTGTACTCTACACACATACAGTACACACACATACAGTATATACACATACAGTATATACACATGCACTATATACACATACAGTATATACACATGCACTATATACACATACAGTATACACATGCACTATATACACATACAGTATACACACATACAGTATATACACATACAGTATATACACATACAGTACACACACATACAGTATATACACATGCACTATATACACATACAGTATACACATGCACTATATACACATACAGTATACACACATACAGTATACACACATACAGTATATACACATACAGTACACACACATACAGTATATACACATACAGTATATACACATGCACTATATACACATACAGTATATACACATGCACTATATACACATACAGTATACACATGCACTATATACACATACAGTATATACACATACAGTACACACACATACAGTATACACACATACAGTATATACACATGCACTATATACACATACAGTATATACACATACAGTATACACACATACAGTATACACACATACACTATATACACATACAGTATACACACATACACAATATACACATACACTATATACACATACAGTATACACACATACAGTATACACACATACAGTATACACATACAGTATACACACATACAGTATATACACACATACAGTATACACACATACAGTATACACACATACAGTATATACACATACAGTATATAAACATTCAGTATACACACACATACAGTATATACACATGCACTATATACACATACATATACACATGCACTATATACACATACAGTATACACACATACACAATATACACATACACTATATACACATA
The DNA here is from genome assembly GCF_936440315.1 of Barbus barbus. Taxonomy (NCBI): domain Eukaryota; kingdom Metazoa; phylum Chordata; class Actinopteri; order Cypriniformes; family Cyprinidae; genus Barbus; species Barbus barbus. The sequence continues at coordinate 30,625,262 of NC_136754.1, forward strand.
CAGTATACACACATATAGTATACACACAGTATACACACATACAGTATACACACATACAGTATACACACATACAGTATATACACATACAGTACACACACATACAGTATATACACATACAGTATATACACATGCACTATATACACATACAGTATATACACATGCACTATATACACATACAGTATACACATGCACTATATACACATACAGTATACACACATACAGTATATACACATACAGTACACACACATACAGTATATACACATGCACTATATACACATACAGTATACACATGCACTATATACACATACAGTATACACACATACAGTATACACACATACAGTATATACACATACAGTACACACACATACAGTATATACACATACAGTATATACACATGCACTATATACACATACAGTGTATACACATGCACTATATACACATACAGTATACACATGCACTATATACACATACAGTATATACACATACAGTACACACACATACAGTATACACACATACAGTATATACACATGCACTATATACACATACAGTATATACACATACAGTATACACACATACAGTATACACACATACACTATATACACATACAGTATACACACATACACAATATACACATACACTATATACACATACAGTATACACACATACAGTATACACACATACAGTATACACATACAGTATACACACATACAGTATACACACACATACAGTATACACACATACAGTATATACACATACAGTATATAAACATTCAGTATACACACACATACAGTATATACACATGCACTATATACACATACATATACACATGCACTATATACACATACAGTATACACACATACACAATATACACATACACTATATACACATACAGTATACACACATATAGTATACACACAGTATACACACATACAGTATACACACATACAGTATACACACATACAGTATATACACATACAGTATACACACATACAGTATACACACACATACAGTATACACACATACAGTATACACACATACAGTATACACACACATACAGTATACACACATACAGTATATACACATACAGTATACACACATACAGTATATACACATACAGTATGCACACATACAGTATATACACATGCACTATATACACATACAGTATACACACATACAGTATATACACATGCACTATATACACATACAGTATACACACATGCACTATATACACATACAGTATACACACATACACAATATACACATACACTATATACACATACAGTATACACACATATAGTATACACACATACAGTATACATACAGTATACACACATACAGTATACACACATACAGTATACACACATACAGTATATACACATACAGTATACACACATACAGTATACACACATACAGTATATACACATACAGTATACACACATACAGTATACACACATACAGTATACACACATACAGTATATACACATACAGTATACACACATACAGTATATACACATGCACTGTATACATATACAGTATACACACATACAGTATATACACATACACTATATACACATACAGTATACACACATACAGTATATACACATACACTATATACACATACAGTATACACACACATACAGTATACACACATACAGTATATACACATACAGTATACACACATACAGTATATACACACATACAGTATACACACATACAGTATACACACATACAGTATACACACATACAGTATATACACATACAGTATACACACACATACAGTATACACACATACAGTATACACACATACAGTATACACACATACAGTATATACACATACAGTATACACACATACAGTATACACACATACAGTATACATACAGTATACACACATACAGTATACACATACACACATACAGTATATACACATACAGTATACACACATACAGTATACACACACATACAGTATACACACATACAGTATACACACATACAGTATACACACATACAGTATACACACATACAGTATACATACAGTATACACACATACAGTATACACACATACAGTATACACACATACAGTATATACACATACAGTATACACACATACAGTATATACACATGCACTATATACACATACAGTATACACACATACAGTATATACACATACAGTATACACACATACAGTATACACACACATACAGTATATACACATACAGTATACACACATACAGTATATACACATACAGTATACACACATACAGTATATACACACATACAGTATACACACATACAGTATACACACATACAGTATACACACATACAGTATACACACATACAGTATATACACACATACAGTATACACACATACAGTATACACACATACAGTATATACACATACAGTATACACACACATACAGTATACACACACATACAGTATATACACATACAGTATACACACATACAGTATATACACATACAGTATACACACATACAGTATATACACACATACAGTATACACACATACAGTATACACACATACAGTATACACACATACAGTATATACACATACAGTATAATGTACTTGAAGGGGCAAAAAAGCAAAAACAAACAAATTAAAAACACTTCCGGTTTATATTGCACAGATCATTCTGCAGCCTCTGTTTAGCAACAGAAACCATTCATATGCAACAGAGGGAATAAAACAGACTCGTCTGCGTTCATGTCACGTGTTTCACACCGCTGCACTGACAGCTCTATTTAGAGCATCTCTTAAGTGCATCACTTGAACCTGTTGATCTGATTTTTCAGGGGAGATGAGGCAGGTGTAAGAACAGGTAACAATCGCAGACAGACACAGAAACAGTGTGTTCATACACCTGAACACATATCAATATCATCAATATCATATCAGCGATTGAGCTTCATGAGTGAGCAATGACTCCTCCGGATCATCAGTGCAGAAATACCTGCTGAAAGCTTCTGCTTGAACACTGGGTTTGTAGACAATTAGTGTAGATTTCAGCACAAACCTGACATTTCGTTTCTGTGTTCATGAACTCACTGTCCTTAAAGTACTGTTGCTGCTGCAGAGCTTCATCTTGTGTGATTCTCACATGACTGCACTATTATTCCAACACGTGCAAAAGAGTCTTAATGCACTATCAGTGCAAACGTTTAACAGGTGTAGTTTCATCATGGATTAATAACAAAACAGATTATTACATGTTGAGAAATATATAACAGGTAATACTTTATTTTAAAGCTATAGTTACACGTTACATGAACTTTAATGACAATAAATGATGCATAACCACAAGCAACTAATCCTAAACTAACCCTAAAGTCTGTTAATCACACGTGTAGTTCATCAGAACTGCTCAGGATCATTTGTGTAATTACACTGTAACAAACACCACCTTAACCTGTGCAGATATAGATGCTATATTATAAATAATAAAATTACCATTTATCTGATCTGAAGTCATGGTGAATTACATGACACATACTGTGATACTAAATTATTGATTTATTTTCACATCTGTGTCCCTGGAGCACAAAAGCAGTCATGAGTAACACAGGTATATTTGTAGCAATAGCCAACAATACACTGTATGGATCAAAATTATACATTTCTCTTTTATGACAAAAATCATTAGGATATTAAGATCATGTTCCATGAAGATATTTAGTCAATTTCCTACCGTAAATATATCAAAACGTAATTTTTGATTAGTAATATGCATTGCTAAGAACTTCATTTGAACAACTTTAAAGGAGATTTTCTCAATATTTAGATTTTTTTGCTCCCTCAGATTCCAGATTTTCTAATAGTTGTATCTCAGACAAATATTGTCCTATCATAACAAACCATACATCAATGGAAAGATGGCTTATTCAGCTGATGATGATGTAAAATCTCAGTTTCACAAAAATGACCCTTATGACTGGTTTTGTGCTCCAGGGTTACATTTATTGATTCATTTTTGTTAACACTTTGTTTTGCTTACACTTTACATGTAATAATACAAATCTTAAATCTTGATTTATTGTCATTGGGTCAAGGATGGAGACGATGCAACTGAAATCATGTACGTCATAAATTCTGAATGATCCCTAGTGCAAACATATCCTAATGTATTTCGTTTCTGAATGGTATGCAGTGATTTTCATTCTTCACGTGTCAGTTTTGCAGAAGCTCAGCGCGTCAGACGCTCGCTCCTCGGAGATCAGCAGAATTATCGCGGCGCGCAGCGCGCAGGCGTGATCCAGTCTGAGCCGCGCGAGCTGGAGGCCAGTCGCTCGTGCAGCGCGTCTCTTCCGTCTCCTGAGCTCCACCTCTCCCGCCGGACATGCCCTCCGGACCCCGGCGACCCTCTGTGCCTCTGCCCAGCGCGTGAATGGCCCTCCCGCCATGGACGAAACGCCGTTCCAGAAAGTCAAGACGCGGCGCAGGAGGAGCCACTGCCCGCCGGGGGTCATCGCCTGCGAGGACGAGTTCGACTGCAAGGAACTCGAGTCGCTCTTCCACAGCTACAGCTTGAAGCTGGAGCAGACGCGCACGCTGGCGGCGCTGACGGTGCTCGCGCTGCTGGCGTCCAGCCTCAGCCTGCTGGAGCTGCTGCTGTCCGGCTCAAGCTTCACCGTCGCCAAGGGCTCGTACCCGGTGCACTCCGTCGTCTTCGTCTTCCTCTTCATCGTCATCAACGTCAAGTACCTGCGGGCGAGCCAGCTGCAGCAGATCGCTCACCTGAGCCTGCTCTTCTGCTTCAGCTTCTCGCTGCTGTGCTGCCCGTTCCCGCACGCGTCCGCGGCTCCGGAGCACGGCGTGTGGCAGCTGCTGCTGCTGACGTTCGTTGCGTACGCGCTGCTGCCGGTGCGCACGCTGCTCGCGCTGCTGTTCGGTGTGCTGGTGTCCCTGGCGCACGCCATCGTCACGGCGACGTCGGTGACAGCGAAGAC
>NC_136754.1:30635220-30787720 GCF_936440315.1 Barbus barbus
AGTTGAATAAATAATAATTAATTAATACATATGTATTAACCCCTCAAAGGGTTAGTTCATCCAAAAACGGAAATTAGCCCATACTTTACTCACCCTCAAAGCATCCTAAGTGCATATGACTTTCTTCTTTTAGATGAATCCAATCAGAGTTATATATAGAAATGGTCCTTGCTCTTCCAAGTGTTAGAATGGGTGTAGGTGGGTGTTTGTGTTCATCAGTCCAAACGTAGTCAAATAAAGCGCTTCCATAATTAAACGTGCCTCACTCGGCTCCAGGGGGTGAATAAAGGCCTCCTATTGGGAATCCATGCATTTTTGAAAGAAAAATATCCATATTTCAAACATTATAAACACTTTTTTTCTCACTTCATTAAACATATTAATATAACCTCAATTGGATTCATTTGAAAGAAGAAAGTCATATACAGTACACCTAGGATGCTTTGAGGGTAAGTAAAACATGAGCAAATTTTCATTTTTGGGTGAACTAAATTGCTTATTAATAAATATTCACCTTTTGATTATTACTGATGCCTCTAGTAATTAACTGTCTGAGTTTTAATTTACAATCTTTGGGTTCATTTTAAACCAGCCTTATACTACTTTTTAATCAATAGTTGAGTAAAATCAATCTAGCCAGCTGGTTGGTCAAACATTTAACCAGTTTGTTTCTAACTCAGCATTTTCTAGAGTGTACTATAGCTGTACAGACAGCAGCCATCAGTGGTCATCATTTATATGATCCTGTGAGCATGTATTGTCGTTCAGTATGTGGTTTCAGCTGTAGGGTTTGTGTTTTCCAGCTGGTAGCTAACATGCTGCTCTTCACCGGAGTGAATCTGTCGGGTCTGTTCGTTCGGATCCTGACGGAGAGAGTGCAGCGCAAAGCCTTCCTGCAGGCCCGAAACTGCATCGAGGAGAGACTGCGCATGGAGGACGAGAACGAGAAACAGGTCACAGTCATAAGATATACAATAAACACAATCAAAACCTCACTGTCAATAAATACAACTCCACTCTAAACACTGTTTCATAAAAAAACAAAAACATGCAACAGTTTGCATCAATCTGTTTGAGTTAAGACAACTAATGAAATATTCCAACCAAGTTAGAGGAACTTCATTTATAGCATAAACACATTTTTTTCAGTTCATTACTGATGCCATTGGAAACATCTGGTTCTGGTAGTTCTGGTAAACCAGCAAACATAGCAGCATTACATAGCAGGCCATTCACTTCACTAATAAAGCATCAATTTCAATATTTATTCTCCTTATCCAGTCCTAATGCAAAGCATGCTTGGAACTTGAAATCCACTGGCCAGTTTACAAACTTAATTAAATAATTAATTGAATAATTAATTAATTTATTTATTTAAGAACCAATCAACAAAGAAGTTTAGGTTTGAATTAGACAATGCTAAGTTAATGTAATGATCAACAATATTATTTCAACAGAACTGTTTGCAGCTTATAATGTTTAATTAAATCAGTAAATTAGAGTTTGTAAACTTATAAACATGCAATGATTTAATTTATGGTAACAGGTCCCATGAATATCACTGTAGAGTGTAAAATATTAATTGAATTTCCTGAGAAAGGTTTGTTTTGATGCTCTTGCTGTCTCACGTGTCTCTGATGATGATGATGATGATGATGATGATGATTGCACGCGTGCAGGAGCGTCTGCTGATGAGTCTGCTGCCCAGAAACGTGGCCATGGAGATGAAGGAGGACTTCCTGAAACCTCCAGAGAGGATCTTCCACAAGATTTACATCCAGCGGCACGACAACGTCAGGTAACGCCGACTGATGCGCTTCATCTCTAGTCTGTGCAAATGCAGTGGTTTCCTGTGAGTAAAGGAACTGCTTCAGCGGCTGTAATGATCACAGATGCTGTCGGAGCGAGAATCTTGATTAGGAGTGGTTTTTCATTTCATTCATCAGTACACAGTCAAACAAGTCTAATCAAACAAATCTAATGGAAAATCATGGTTTCCAGTTTAAACCTGTTTTGTTCAGTTTGGCAAAAAAGCAACAACAATAACACTCACATAAAAAAACACTCACATAAAAAAAAAAAACAGTTTTGTTCACAGCTTCACAGAAAATAACAGGAACATAACAGAATCAGAAAATAAAAGAAATAGTGCTATTAACACAGGTATTTAATGTTTCCAGTTTAACAGCATTAGAAATATTTAACACAGTTAATATTTAACTAGTTAGCCACCCCGATCACAACTGCTGCTTCTGTCTCTTTTTTCTTGGCAGTAATTGTGTTTATTTAGACACAGAATGTCTTTATGACCACATCAAACAGCAGACTTTCAGCACTCCAACCTCGCCTCAGCGGCAGGCGAGAGTCGAACTAGCGTGGGAAATGTACAGGTGACGAGCAGCTTCAGTAGAACAACAGTGAACTGCGGTCAGATGAGATGTGGTCAGGTCATATGTCAGTAAAAACCAATTGTCCTGTCCTGTCAGCCGTTATATACTGTGCTCTTCAGTCGCACGCACAAATACGTCGGTGCACACTGTAGCCTGTATCATTTCATATTAAAGCGCGAATGAATCTATGAGCATGCGTGTCAGACCCGCGTCACGTTCAGCAGTAGTAATAGCAGCCAGATAACCTAATAACCAGCTGCTGTGATGTCTGTTCATCAAAGAACAAAAGAAAAAAGAGGAAATCAATGACTTTTGTAACTTGAAATCATTGCAATATAAAAGTGTATTTAAAATCTTTAATGTTAGGTGGGATTAATTATGATTCATTTATTTTTTGAACTGATTGACAGCACTAAACAGAACAGATGATGCTTATTTAAAAAGACATCACGATAAACATTAAAGCCTCGAAAGTTACCTTTAATTAGTAAGAGAACTGAATGAAACATTTACTAACAAAATGATTTACTTTTATCTTAACTGAGAATTCTACTTTAATTTTATAGCTAATGTTGTTCATGGTTAAGTTGTAAAAGCAAAAAAAAAAAGCAAAAAAAAAAAAAAATATATATATATATAACTACAGTAAAATCTAAAAGATTAATAATATTTTTTCTTTGTATTTTGTTGTTGTTTGTTTGTTTGTTTTTGAGAAAATAAGTATTTTTGATTAATATTAAATAAAAATGTGCGGTTTGAATCAAACCTCACCAAATAAACTGTAACAAATTAGAGGGTTTTTTGGTCAAAAAGCATAATTTTTGTCAGGACAGGATCACAGTTGTCCAGCTGTGTCTCTTATACTCATCGGCTCTAGAGTGTTTGTAACTGTCCTCTTTGCTTCTCAATGTGTCTTTAGTGTTTTCTAGTTGACTCTCGTTGAGTTTATTGCCTGTGTTCTTTGGATGATCATGTCTGGTCTTGTTCTGGATAGCATTATTACACCCAGTGCTTGAGTCCTTGAGTTTGGTCTGGTTTAATCTGCATGGATACAATATCTAAGGAGAATCCTGGATCATAGGAGTATTGAGTAGACATGTAATAGTGAATGTCAGTGTACTGCAGAACTCATGAAACCCAGCACTGATGTCAAACATGACGTGATGCTTTGACCCGTTCACCGGCCTGATGCGAGTTTGTCTGGACCTCAGCCAACATCAAATCAGAACAGACTCTATTAACTAGAAGCTGATCGATATATTGTTTCACTGCGCTGAGAGTTGCTTTTCTGAACTATTGGATATCAGTACAAATCAGTGCTGATAGTTTGCTGATAGTTTTATTCCTCTGTGTTTCTCTGTAGCTGATCGACTGTATAACAGCAGCTTAATAATATACAGGACACATGGATATAAAATATATACAGTGCCATTTGAAAAAAAAGACAAAGACTTGAAATAATTTAATTTCTTTGGTTTTCTTGCACATCATAATTTTAATTTGGCAGTCAAATAAACTTAATTACAAATTTCTGCATGTCAGTAGTGTGGCATATCTATTTTTATTTGCTTTATTTAATAATCACAAAGCATTCTCATGCTTAAGTCATGATTGGGTCATTCTGTGTCAGCTCAACCAGAGGTCCCCGGCTCAAATTTTTGATTTTGCTAATATTTTTTTCTGAAGATAGATAAACATGTTTAGTGATGATAGCCAAAATATTAAATGTCATGGATTAATATTTACTGAGTAATCCACTATTTTGTAGAGGGGGGTCAAAATGAGTTTCAGAGCTAAATTACAGGGGGGTAAAAATGACTTCAGAAAGATGGCAGCATCATAATGCTACTTTCACACAGAGACTGGTAGTGTGTTAGTAAAATCTGTTCAATTTAGCAATCTTTGTTGCATTATGTGCCAATGGTGACCATTTAGAAGCAAATGGGGTAAAGGTTTTTCCTCCAAAGTTTGCATGCCTGTAACTCAAGAAGTATTAAAGATATCTAAATGCCCTTTTAGAAGTTGGGTCTTAACAAACTCTCCTTTTAGCATCATAATTCCTACGGCCCTATTTGGTTTGGTTCCAGAGATATTGGAATTTCAATATGGCTGCAGGAGTAAATCGATAAATTGTACACATTTTCAGTGGTAAAAAACCAAATGTTTCACTTTGCAAAAATATTCTTTTCATTTAAAGAGGAATATCTGAAGAACAAATAATGTTTAAACTAGAAATGTATCTTGTTTCCTTCTGTCAAAATAACTGCATCGAACATACCTGTATGAGTGCCATACATATTCTTTTTCCAAAGTTTAGCTGCCTATAACTCAAGAAGTATTAAAGATATCGCAATATGATTTTAGATTGTAGTTCTTAATAAACTTTTCTTTTCAAGGCCCTAAATCGTAGAGTCCCAGAGATATGGAGATGTCAATGAGGCTCCATTTTCAGATTGTTGAATATTGCCCATTTTCAGCGCTCGAAAACCAAATGTTGGTCACTTTGTATACAGCTTATACTTACTGTATTTATAAAAACCATTACGCCTATGAAGAGGCCCCGTAAACCACACATACCAACATATGTGTGTGTGTGTGTGTGTATTGAGATGTTACTGAGACGCCGTTGGCCTTCACCGGCCCTCAGATTAAACCTCAGTAGGGATTTACTGCTATGGACACTAAAGAGTGTTGCGTAACGCTCGTGCTGAGAGATATTTCTGGAGCAGATCAGACACGCTCCTGCTGGAATATAAGATGGGTGCTCTCCATCAGGTTCTGGACCTGCTATCAGAGCCCACTGATTTCACTGAAAAACCAACTAATATTTCTCAGCATTTTTCACAGTGTTATGTTCAGCATATAATATGTACTATATATAATATTTTATAATATTGTGCACTTCACTCTTTTACCATAAGGAACTACAGACATCAGGTGTTATCATGACTCTTTATTTGATCAAACTGATAAAAACCTTTTAGACAATATTGAACTTTTACACTAACTGATCAGATGCACTCATAGCACCCTAGCAACCACATAGCAACAGGTTAACAATCACTCAAACACCTTAGCGATCACATGATCTGTCACTCAGCATCGTCATTGACTGAAGGATTCTGCTCGTCCTCGGCATGATCTCTGTCACAGATGGAGCCGCATTCAAACTTTCACAGCAAACAATTTATGGCAGCGTGGTTATATTGACATCTGCGCTATGACAGCGTCTCAGTGTTCACACGCGCCCACACACACACACACACACACACACACACACGCCTCACTCTCAGTCCGTGTGTTTCACAGCTCAGATGTAGCTGGACGTCAGTGTCCATGTGTGTGTGTGTGTGTGTGATCATGACAAACCCTCATCAGATCTGCTTCATGTGTGGCTTTATTCTAACACTGCAGTGAGGCTTGAGCTGTAGTGTGTTCTGATCTGAACCGTTTACTGAACACACTTCTGCAAAACATGAGTCTCTTACTCTGTTTTGTCCTATTTTCACGTATACAAATATATCAACATTATTAAATCAAGATATATTTGCTTGAGAAAAAAAACCTGGTTTCACAAACAGGGCTTAGACCATAGTTCAATTAGGACATTTAAAGGGGTCATATGATGCTTTTTTAAAGATCATTATTTTGTGTATTTTGTGTAACAGAATATGTTGACATGCTTTAAAAAACACATTGTTTTTCAAAAACTGTACATTATTGTAGGTCCTCTATGCCCCGCCTCTCTCAAACGCTTCCCTCCTTCCGACAAGTGCAGTCTGCTCTGATTGGCCAGCTGACACAGTGCATTGTGATTGGCCGAACACCACAAGCACTCGTCGGAAATGTAACTCCCGTTACCATAATCACGAGCTTCAGCTTTCAAGTTAGTCTTATCAGTTCAAGCCCGTGAGGGGAACAGAGTTGCGTGACAGACACAATGATGATGCTTGTATGTATTTGCACACAAGCCGCGGTTAAGAGTATTTCTGACAGGCTACACTCTGCTGTGATGTGACCCTGTTCCCCTCACACACACACACACACACACACACACACGATAAGACACGTGCCTTTGGTGTGAGAGACCTGGGTTTGAATCCACTGTGAGACACCAATGTGTCCCTGAGCAAGACACTTAACCCCTAGTTGCTCCAGAGGCGTGCGACCTCTGACATATATAGCAATTGTAAGTCGCTTTGGATAAAAGCGTCAGCTAAATGAATAAATGTAAAATGTATTATCTTAATTACGAACACACTGGCTTGTAGTGCAATCAGTTTTGCCGTTTACTGCACGTTGTTATTCTTCTCGTTAGTTACCTATAGCGGCTAATGAACCTGAAGTCTCACCCATAGGCTTACTTCCACGTTGAAGAAAAAGGTGGATAAAAGGCTTTAGAAATAAATGTGGCACCCATAGGGTTTGTTCTGATGTAATCTCTCCATCAGCTCTCGCTCACCTGTGAAGATCACGCTGTTTATGGAAGGACTGATATAACTGCTGTGTGCTGGCATCAGAAAAACAACTCTGTCTGCCAAATAACAATATTAATCACAGCTCTGGAACCGTTTAAGAACTTTAGATGAGCAAACACCAAAATATACAGAATAAAACGTCTTTGATTTCAATTATTATGCTCATAGATGATATATTTATGAATAGTGCTTGCAGAATAATATGCTCTGATCACAGAGGAGTTAAAACACAAAGCTTGAATCAGGGTTGTTCTAGTTCAACTGAAACTAAAATTAAAATCATTCAAAAAAATTGTTAGTTGAAAAAAAAAAAAAAAAAAAAACATTAACTGAATAAAATAAAGTATAAAAAGTATTTCATCTAATTTCCAAGGCAATATTTCTCAGTTTAATTTAGTTTAACTTGATGTTCTAAAATAACTAAAACCAAAACTGAAATAGAAATTAATATAATCTATTAAACTACGAAACTATAAATTACCAAATCTTTAACTAAAATTTAAATTAAAAAAATAAAATAAAAGCTGTAAGTAATTAACAAAATATTGATAAACTATAACAGGATCTCAGTGATACTAAAATAATACTGATTTGAGCACAAACAGCTGTTTGATTTGACTGTGAATTTGAAGTCTCACTGACCAGATTTCATTTAAAGATTTAAAGTAAACACTGAAGCCAATAATGAATATTAAGGTCTATATTTTGTTCTTTCTTCACAAAAATAATTGCGGCCTCATTCTGGTCTGATTCACTGACTCGTCACGGATGGACAGATACGGGACAGACCCTCTGAGACTGAACCTTCACACAGACCAGAGCTGATGTCTCCTGACAGTTCACTTCTTACATTAAATAACTGACTGAAACCTCAATCAGACGGAGCAAACACCCAGATTCAAATAAAGCAGCACATATAGAGTATAAATACAGGATAGATCTCTTTTAGGACAAACAGCAGATTCTGAGAGTAAACGTCTCCTCAAGAGAACAAATGCATGTCTTTGTGTTTCCTCCTGTGAAGTCTTAGGAAGCGTCTAATTATTTTCCGTGTGCTTTTCCTGCAGTATCCTGTTTGCGGATATCGTGGGCTTCACGTGTCTGGCGTCGCAGTGCACGGCTCAGGAACTCGTTAAACTCCTCAACGAGCTCTTCGGCAAGTTTGACGAGCTCGCCACGGTGAGTCGCTCTCATTGGTTCACGCCTGTTGCTATGGTGACTTCACACCCTGGCAACAGCAACAGGAGGACAGGTGTGAGCGCAGGGGAAGTTATGAATAATCAGAGAGTTATATGTGATAAAGATGAAACGATGACAGCGGTGGGATCATGTTAGGCTGATCCCTCAGGAGCTCCATCAAACCTGAGAGTTAAATGTGTGAAAGAGCTTCACAAACATCTTGTCAAGCACACAGCATCTTTATTTGTATCTAAATTCACAGTAGTAGTAGCATAAAAGTAATCTATATAGAGCACCGACATCTACAACAGATACAACAAACAGAGGAAATCACCTTTCCAAAGTAATTAGGCGCTTCATTGATTATATTAGAGACATCGATATTTCACACATTCTCTCAGATTTTAGGAAACGTCTTCACTTTGAGAGGCTTATCTGGCGTTCAAAAAAATAAATTAATTTTTAAAAAAATTGTGGGGGGAGTGGGGCTGATTATTTGTCAATACGATATATGAATATTATCATGTGACTTGTGTGATTCTAGAAGGCTTTCTGGTTTGGCATTAAAACACTGAGGAAGGTCATGAACTTTTTGACCCAGAATGTGGATTTCTTTTGACATAGGCCTATATACTGGTCATTATAAAAGTACTGAAACAGCAGAGGTTGTTTTATTTTACATATATAAATAAAAGAATATTAGAATATCAGATATTTTCTGACGATGTTTTTTCTGAATATTATTTAGTGATGTTTTAGGATGAGAATGTTCAGCTTGCTGAAGGACAAGTTCAATCAGAGTCGTTTTCAGTCTCTTACTCACTCAAGCCGGTTAAATCTCTCCTGTCTCTCTTCGTTAGGGTTTGTGAAGGTGAAGGTGCTTTAATGTGAAGACGTGTGCCTGTTCAAGTAAACATGTAGATGTATCTCGATGTAATCTAGACATTAGAATAGCTTACATTCACATGTGCCTATGAAATCCTTTAATCCATGGATTACACAGACATGTTTCTGTCAGCGTCAGAAGGCCTTTCAGCAGGTCTGCGCTCAGGGTTTCAGTGTGATTGTCGGTCTGTGGTGTGAGTTTGTTTCGTTGCAGGGTCAGTTTGTTCACATTTTTCGTTTCGTCCGCTCATACTCCTTCTGTTTGGACTTTCTGCTGAATCTCACACATACTTGTCCATATAATCACTCTAAACTCTGCCTCCATTCTCATGCTGTGTCTGAAGTATGTGTACTAGGTTTGTTGTGCATTATCTTTGTATATATTTACTGATATCTCAAAAACGTGTGACCCTTTAGGGGTACAGTATGATGCAACAAAGATTGCTGAAGTCAACAGATTTGACTAACAGAGGTTCAGATCTCTTTGTGAAAATTACATAATGATGCTGCCGTCTTTCTAAAGTCATTTTTATCCTCCTGTAATTTGGCTCTGAATATCAGATGAAAATGGTAATTTTGACCATCCTTTACAATATAGTGGATTACTCAGTAAATACACATTTGAGATATTTAACATTTTAGCTTTCATCAAGTCTTTATGTTTGTCCTCCTTCAGAAAAAAAAAAAAAGTTGACAAAATCAAACATTTTAGCCAGGGTTGATTTGACATGAAATAAGTCTATAGTATTGTCTGTTTCTTTAAGTGTACAACTTTTTTGAATGAAGAAAAATGTACTAAATGCACCTCAAAAGATGCTTTTATCCAAATTGACAAAACAAACACACACTTATGAATGAGGAAATATGGAGGCAATTTATCCTAGAGATGTCAACAGTATTAACAGAGCCCTATTATTGTAGTTCCAAGACAAACCAGAACTAGTGCAGAAGTGAATAGAACGGGAAGGACATAGCAGGTTGCTTTGGAAATATAAAACATGGGCAGTGCCTGTATTTTTGGTGGTTGTGGGTGAATTAAATGCCTGTGGAAGAGGAGTATCTTCAGCTGGCTCGTGAGAGTTGTGATGTTCTCAGCAGATCTGGCAGAGATTTGCAGGAACAGAAAGTGTTAATGCTGTAGGCGTTGTTTTGACGTGGTTATAATGGTTATATGAGGTGAGCTTATTCACTCAGTCCTAGATGTCTGAAGGTCACGCAGAGATGAGATGATGGGGTTGCCAGGTAGAAAGAGAGATAGAGCTGTGTATCGTCTGTAAGTAGGGGTTGTGTATATGGACAATTGGAGGGGACCAAGCACTGAACCCTGTGGCACCCCAATGTTTACCCTCTGCCTCAAAAAAACCCCAAAGGATCTGCTTGTATCATTGAACTATAGATCCTCTGATAGATCCTCTGTTGAAGGCAGTGGACAGGTCTAGTATGATGATTTGGAGTGAACTTGTGCCAGCCGCAGAGTTTTATCTGCTCCTTTCCTCCGCTCCTGAATGTCTTATTAAAAAATAAAAGAGAGAGATGACTGAATACAGTTTTGACATGAGAGGGTTGACATGAGTCTGTAGGGTTATTGCATCACTGTAGGGTTAAGTATTGTTTTTTTGTTTTTTCTTTCTCAAGTCGTTAGGTTAACCGAGTGGTGGGAATGATGCCAGTAATAAAACATGTAAGAGGATTGTGGAGTGGAACGCTCTTCATTGGGAAAAACCACTTCAGGAGGTTCAGTTTGATCCAATTAAGTGTTTATATGGTGTGACGTGCAGATTCATTGGCTTGGCATTGTGGGAAAGCAGTTGTGATTGTAGCTGACCGTGGATCAGTTATGGATCAGGATTACAGTGAGGATGTGTTTCATGAGACCAGTTTAGTAAGCATACACAAGACCTGTGATTAATTATATATTCTGTTTTGCTGTTTGGCTGATATATTTGAGGTGGGATATTTCTTTTGACAGCACCGAGAATGGCAGAACCTAAGCCCACTGCACATCTTCATATTCATACTTCATATCTTCATATTATCCTGCATTGATGTGCAGATCCTTTGTACGCTATTAAGCAAATGAAAGATGTAACCAGTTTGAAGTAGAGCACCATCCCTGTCAAAAATCACTTTTTCCATATTGATGTTGCAATCATATCTGTTATGGTGCATATTGCAGTCATGCCATATTGGTGTTGCATTACACTGGTTTTACCATGGTTAAGTATGTTTTAGGGTGCTTTCAGACATGGTTTGATTGCCTGGTCCAAACCCGAGTTTGACTGCCCCCCCCCCCCCCTCCACTGCCCCTGCTGGTTTGTGTTCATACTGTGTTTTTTGGTTCTGAACCATGGTGCATTTGTGTCATTAGAGTGACAGCAGTTTACCCCTGTTACTAGGTAACGATGATGCGAAAGACAGCAAAATTAATGGATGCTTGCTCGCTTCATTTTTGTACTTCAGATTTGGAAAATTTTGATACATTTCCAAAGCGCCAACACAGAAAGCACGTGTTTATTTGTCATGACTTTAATGCAAAGGTTCAAAAGAATGCTGGAGACAATTTCTGCATTCAGAAATACGATGCATTATCTCCTCTGCGTCAGTCATGCTTATCAGGAAAGTGAGTGAGTAAACACATATATACACAGTTTGACAAATTCATCATCAACTGATTTAGTATGACTGCGTTCACATCAAAAGCAGAGTTTGCATGAACCGCACCCCAGATAACTCTTTTTAGGCCTTTTTTGCTTTGGGAATTACCCATGTGTTTTCCTAATTAGCTGCTGTATAATGATGATGATGATGATAATGAGAGCACTTGTCTGATTCATCCAGTTCATAAACGTCTGTCTGCTGTTTAGCAACCTACTGTATTTTTTCATACTGTAGGTTTGACCGGGTGTAACTGGTGTATAGAGACATCAAGGGCAAAACATGAAATTAACTAAAGAGCTTATTTTACTCCTAAAAAGAAACCTCCTGTTGTGAAACACTTGGACATTTGTCTGGGTCTTCTGGATTTAGGGTTATAGTGTATTCTGAGCAGCTCTGTTCATATTCACTGTCTCAGATGGCTTACTGCTTTATTTTGCCCTCATTTCTTCTCATTTAGATTTAAATTAAGAGGCTAAATTGGCACAGATTTGTCAGTGTGAGATCTAATAATCTTTCGTTCCTGAAGAGTGAAGAACAGACGTTGTGGCTCCCGAAGGGCTCTTAGCTTAATGATGCAAATGTATGCAGTGTTTGTGATGATGCTGATATACTTTAATCTTTCTGTGCTTTTTATGCTCCTCTGTTTCCATGGCAGACACACACACTTGTGTTTCAACGGCACACTTAAACACTCAAGCTTCAGTGTTTGACTCGCTTCACTTTCCCTCTGAGATGACTGAATCCTGACTGAGAAAGAGCAACACTCCAGATTTTGTTTTCTTGGTAACACCTTCTTTCAATAGTCCACTTTAGACATTCCACTTATTATAGGTAACTTTGCAACTACATGTCTGCTAACTCTCATTAGACTGTTAGGTTAGCAGACATTAAGCAGACAGTCTAATAATACTCTCTTTATATATACCTCATATAGTCACACATCTCATACAGAGCAGATCTTTAGCAGGGAGGTTAGTTTGGTAAATTTATATATTCATTAGACAAATTGTTGCTCTGATTTTTCTTTAGTCTTTGAATTCATTACCCAGATTATTTTTGAGAAATGTGACAAGCCTTTGGCAACAGGATGTCTGTCATCCAAACAGAAAGCACCTCAAATAGCTACAAGGTAATCATTTCTGTGACCTATTTTCTGCATTTCTGACAGCTTGAGCACTTGTGAGGAAGGTCTGAAATCTGTGAGTAGAAATACAGTATGCATTTTGTCCATGAAGAACAAAGCATGTTTATTTGACAGTAACTGAATGAAAACTAAATGAAATCATTTGTGAAGGTCTCTGTCTCAGGCTAAGATGATTGTGTAAAAAAAATACATCACCAAAATGAATACAAATGCATACAAAATTGAGTCCAGGGGCATCTCATAGTAACATGTTAAAAGTTATTAAGCAATATAACAAGAGCAAGCTGTTTTCATGAATATGAGCACAACTGCAAACGTTGTATTGATTTAAAACATTCATTAAACACGAAGTTAGTAGTTAGCGACATATTTAGACTTAATTTTAAACACAAGTTTTTGCTCTTTTTCACAAATGTAATTAAAACTGTTGTCTGTGACACAGTGGTATGTCATTACTGAACAAGGGATTTGTTGTCACCTATTGCCAGTTTTAGTTTCATATTGTGGTGGTGATGGCGCAGTGGATAAGACACATGCCTTTGGTGTGAGAGACCCGGGTTCGAATCCACTGTGAGACACCAATGTGTCCCTGAGCAAGACACTTAACCCCTAGTTGCTCCAGAGGCGTGCGACCTCTGACATATATAGCAATTGTAAGTCGCTTTGGATAAAAGCGTCAGCTAAAATGAATAAATGTAAATAAATGTTCCCATCATATTTCCATATATACATTTTATATTTACATTTTTGATCTCATAACATTATTTATGCAGTTGTAATTGTACTGTAAAAGCCCATTATTTTACCAAGATGTTTCGCAGGCAGTAAATGTGGATCTTTCAGATGAATTTGAGGAGCGCTGGTCTGTTGGTGTTGGTCTTGTCTTAGTCTCGACACTCTCTGGTCTTGGTCTGGTTTTAGGTGGTCTTGACTCTGTGACACTAGTGTGAATAGAGGAGCTGTAGGTCAGGAGTCAGAAATACTCATTCCCCACGGGTAAACAAGCTTATAAATCACACAGAATGAAGTTTTTTTGAAAATCTAAAAATGCAGCATGTTTCCTGTGAGGGCTAAGTTTAGGTGTAGGGTTGGTGTAGGGCAATAGCACACACAGTTTGTTCAGTATAAAAACCATTACGCCTATGGAGAGTCCCCACAAGGATAGTGAAACAAGTGTGTGTGTGTGTGTGTGTGTGTGTGTGTGTGTGTGTGTGTGTGAGTGTGTGTGTATGAGTGTGTCTGTAGTTGAGTGGCAGATGTAGGTCTGTGTCTTCAGAGATGTGTGAGTCTGTCACGGCTGATATGACATCAGTCACAGCAGATATGAGCTGGAATCTGGGGCGTTGCTATGCGGTTGCTAGGATATTTCTAGGTGTTTTCTTTCTGTCTGGTGTGAAAAGATTCTTTCTCATCTCCTGGTCTGTAGATGTGTGATTTTCCAGCTGTTTATGGCCCAGCAGCACACTCTCCTCAACAGCAACACATTTTGATTTGATAGACATGCATCTGGTGTTGTGCTGTGTTGAGTGCGTGCGCGCGTGTGTGTGTGTGTGTGTCTGTGTGTTTGTGTGTGTGTACGTGTGAGTGTGTGTGTGTCTGTGTGGTTTGTGTGTGTGTGTGTGTGTGTGTGTCTGTGTGTATGTGTGTGGTTATGTGTGTGTGCGTGTGTGTGTGTGTGTGTGTATGTGAGAGAGACATGAGTTATTGTTAACAAAAAGTACAGTCAGTGATTGCACTCATATAAAGTGATTTATGTTAATTTGATTGACATTTATTGTTGTTATTATTATTGTTAAATTAGCACTGAAACAAAATTTGCTCCAATAACTGAGAGCCTCTGCAAACAGTTTGTTGCTACTCTGCATTTCTTCTCTTCTCAAGCTTGCTTTCTAATCTAGTTGTCTAAAAGTTATGTATTACAAATATTGTTGACTGTTTGATGAATTGCTTTGTTCCTCTTTGTGAGTCACTTTGGATAAAAGCATTTGCTAATTGTATAAATGTAAACTTGATAAAGAATTTTGTTTTGATGTGAATATGGACAATGAAGTACTATTAACGTAAGCCAGTGAAACTCCAGAATCTACATGCTCAACACATCAAACCAGTCTCAGATATAAAGAGAAAGCACTGGAGAAAAGCAGCAGATGCAGTATGAAGACAACAGATCTGTCTGTAGCACTTTCAGTAATGACAGCCATCCTGATGAGTCTGACAATTAAAACTTCAGCGGCAGAAATCAAGTGAAAAGCGCTGGGTTTATTTTGGACTGGATTGTAATGCAGATTGTGTAACACCTAATAAACACTTCAAGTGAAAGAACAGAGCTCGAGCTCTTCCGTTATAATCAACCAGCCCCAGACATGGTGTGGATGAGAGATGTACTGTGCTTCACTGATTTACATGTGTGCAGAAGATTTAAGATACAAATCAATACTGAAATATATGAAACAGTTCAATACTGCTTTTCCACATTATTGATGCACTGATACAGATGTGTTTCTCTCTCCTCTCTATGACAGCGCTTTATTTTCACATTCACGTAATATTCAACAGATGATTTATGAGAAGTGTCTTTATTCCTGTCACAGAAGCTTCATTTATTCCCTGCAGGTTTCAAAATGAAAAAGCTTTAACTCTTGCAAATAAAGAAATTAAGACTTAAGTATTTTTTAAGTATTCAATTTTTGTATTGTTAAAAAAATTTAATATTATTTTTTATTTTTAAGTGAAGTTATATTGTAAAATATTTTTGTCTTAGAGATAATAATAGTAAGAACAACACTACAATATTATGTATTAATGTTTATTACTATATTTTATTATTATATTTAAATTAATTGGCTTCCTAAAATCACTAATGTGAATGTGATGTGGACTGAAAGACTGAGATCACGTCACATTGCTCCAGGTCAGCCTGCATTTAACTTTCAAATGTACAAAAATGACTATTCGTTTGTTTTTTTGTACTTTTCTCTTCTAGTGCTATTCATCTACTGTAAGATAACTTTACAGTCAGTACTGTATCTGCACCGCTCTATTTCTGCTGCAGACTGTAGCAGTCATTGAATAGCAAGATGTCTCCTGTTTCCCAAAAGCAGGTTTTTGTAACCGTGTTATCTCACTAGTGTTCTCTAGTCAGGAATATAGTCTGTGTATTTGTCAGGTTTGTGTGTCATCTGAGACCAAAGATTAGATTTTGACAAAAGAGAATTTGTTTTTGACTAAAATGTTTGACTTTGACCTGGAAGGTTGAAGTTTGCCCAGGTTGGTGTGTAGTTTTGAGATTGTGTTTGTAGTTGTGAGAAAGTGGTGGTTGTTTCATGAATTGTGTGTTAGCAATTGAGAAAAACGGTAAACTTTCAATGATATTTTCTGCACATTTGTATTAGATTTTTATCAATTTGCCATGAATTGTAATTTTTACCTTTACCTTTCTAATTTTTATTTTCGCTTTTGTGCACATATATTTATATATATAAATATATGTTTTCTTTTCTATTTCATAATGACGTTGTAATGTGTGTTTATATATATATATTTTTTGTTTGTTTGTTTGTTTTTTGTTTTTTGGTCAGACCACTAGTAAAAGTGTAACTGTGAATCCTATCCAGTCTTTTTCAATCAATATCCCACATACAGTAACGTGTACATTTATACTTTTGAAATGGATCTATGGCATACATAAGAAGTGCAGGCTTCTGGATTTCAGTACAGTAACTGTCATCCAAACTGATGCCATAGTTTACATCAGGTAATACTAACAGAGAGCAGTGTTATACTGACAACATCAATAAGCATTTAGCCTATCTTGTTAGTGAACAATGACACAAGGACTTCAGGCATGCGAGAGGATTTTACCCCATTGTTTGCTGTATTGTACTGTACTCTACAGGACATTAAATTGAGGAATAGAACACTTGGGGAGTACCACAAGCAACACTTATTACCGGGTTTTGTAGTATTGTTTTGAATTGATCTCATCCGTGTGTAAGACTGTGTTGTAGTCTGTGTGTGTTTTTGAGGGTTTGTGTGTCATGTCTGAGAGCAAAGTTTGGTTTTTCAGCAAGATTGAGTTGTTTTGACCTGAATATATGAAGTTTGGGGAATTGAGTTACAAGTTATGTATTCGTGTTTAGAGTCTCGCAAAAAAGAGGCATCATTTCAAGATATGTGTTTAAGCAATCGAGAAAAATTGTAATATCCCAAGGATTTTTGGCATAAAAGAAAAGTCAATAATTTGAGCCATACAATGTATTGTTGGCTATTGCTATAAATATACTCATGACTGATTTTGTGCTGCAGGGTCACATTTATACTCAAATCACTGTGTTGTCAGAAAGTCACATCAAATCAGCCATGACAGTCCCTATATTTTCTGCCGCTGGTGGTGTGAAACAGTTTTTCCTCCTGCTGTGCTCATCTGCAGGAGAATCACTGCCGGCGGATCAAGATTCTGGGCGACTGCTACTACTGTGTGTCTGGCCTGACGCAGCCCAAGACGGATCACGCTCACTGCTGCGTGGAGATGGGTCTGGACATGATCGACACCATCACGTGAGTGTGAGGCTCTTCTCAAGGCTTTAGTGTTCCATCACACACACTTCACTCTAGTGTGTACTATATCCAGCACTGCTTCTCCGGTCACTCCTGTGAGGATTGTTCTGGCTCCTATCCGTCAGTCTCAAACGTCTGAATTAAGATTATGAATCTTGTGTACTTTTCCTTCATCAAATCATCATCAGACCCGTGTGGAAACAAGCTGTTGAAATATTTCTGATATATCAATGAAACCCTTTGAACTTTTGAAATAAAACTTCAGCAACATGTCCTACTTAAAATGTTATTTAATTTTATTTTATTCTACTTCATTTATTTTTGGCTTTTAACTTTGTAAAGTGTTAGTACACCCAAAAATGATCCTTCTGTCATCATTCACTCTCCCTCATGTGTTGTATGATATGTTGTGTAATAAACAGCGCAACACAATGAGGGTGAGCTAATTATTGTGGGTGAACTATCCCTGATGAAGATTATTTTAGCCACAACACATCTGTATGTGGATTTGATTTTTATTTCAAATCGCTACAATCATGATTTAAAAGAGCAGTGTCACTTTATCCTCCAGGAACTCATATATTTGCATATCTTATTCATTACTATTTTGAAATACTTTAGAGTTTTTCTCTAACCTAACAACAAATCTGATGGCAAAGCAACAAAAAGGTGAAATTCTGCAACTTCTGGAGTTATCACTCTAAATTGTATATGTGCTATTGTATCTATCTGCTGACAGCACCACCTGCTGGTTACAGCTAGACATAAACATGTTACAATACACAACACTGATCACAAATCTGGAATAATTAGTTACATGTTTCTGAAATAAGTCTCTTCCACTTGTCAAGGCTGCATTTATTTGATTATAAATACAGTAATATTGTGAAATATTATTTCAATTTCAAACATCTGTTTTCTATGTGAATATGTGTTAAACTGTAATGTATTTCTGTGATCTGCAGCTGTATTTTCAGCATCATTACTGCAGTCTTCAGTGTCACATGATCTTCAGAAATCATTCTAATATACTGATTTACTGCTCAACAAACATTTATCGTTATTATCAATGTTGAAAACAGTCGTGCTGCACAATATTTTTGTGGAAATTGACACATTTCTATTTAAAATAATTATATTAATAAATAATTTATTAATCAAGGACACATTAAATTGATCAAAAGTGAGAGTAAATACATATACAGTGTTACAAAAGATTTCTATTTCAAATAAATGCTGTTCTTTTGAACTTTCTATTCAGCTGTGAATCCTGAAAAAATCAAATGTATCACGGTTTCAAATATTCACATATTCAGCAGCACAACTGTTTTCAACATTGCTAATAATCAGAAAAAAGTGATTTAAATTGTAATAATATTTTCTATTGTATCTTTGATCAAATAAATGCAGAAGAGACTTCTTTTAAAAACATGTAAAAAAATCTGAATTATTCCAGCCTTTTGACAGCTAGTGCAAACAGTTTGACTTCTGTCTGTTTAAAGCACTTTTGATGTAAATCTCGATGCATTGATTATGGGTGAGCTGCTGAGCGGGATTGTGTTCTTCAGGTCGGTGGCTGAAGCTACAGAGGTGGATCTGAACATGCGTGTGGGTCTGCACACGGGAAGGGTGCTCTGTGGCGTGTTGGGCCTCAGAAAGTGGCAGTATGACGTGTGGTCCAACGACGTGACGCTGGCCAACATGATGGAGGCTGGAGGTCTGCCGGGGTGAGGAGCTCAAACAACCAGCATCACACTCCTCTCCACACTCTAAACAATAAACAGTTGAGAAAACATAAAAAATAAGGCAGCTTGATGCAGTAAGACATTTGAGTTCACTCAACAATAGTTTTTTAGTTCTACTCAGTAAAGATGCTTCGTTGAGCTAATGTAAATCTTATTTTGCTAATAGAAAAATTATCTTCACAGCAATTGAAACAACAATTAATGTCATTGAGGTAATTTATATTTATTTTTTTCTGTTTCCTGGAAGAAAAAAGAATGTGTAAAAAAAAGTCACCACGAATTACATACATTAATGGGTAACTTAGTCTAATATGTAGACAACATTGTCTTTGTTTGTAAAAACGACTTATAGGACTAAGATATCCAGGAAACAGATACAAGCGGTTGAACATACTCTAGGCCTCAAAACTAGACACACAAACCTCAAGAACACTGGCAATCAACAAATGTTAAAAGGATGAGCTTTTTACATCACAGTACAACACATAACTAATAATAATGATAAAACAGCAATAAAAAAGTTTAAATGAAGTCCGCAAACAGCAAAACAACAATCCTATAACAGTAACTTATTCATGCTGCAATGCATGCTGGGAACTCACAAAGCCTTACATTTCGACAATATTAAATTCTTTGTCCAGAAAATTGTGTTTGGCTTAATTTTGGAGTAATTTTGTTGGTCTGACAAGGGTTTTCATGTAGTTTCAAGAAAATAGCATTTTTTAGTATTTGAAACTCAAAAGGTTTTGTAAATTGGAAAATGTGCAGTTGAATTTTTTTACAATGCAGAACCCTGAGCGGTTTCTCTTCTTGTCTGGATGTTCTACAGGAAGGTGCACATCACGGGCGCCACGCTGGAGTGTCTGAATGGAGATTACGAGGTGGAGCCGGGAAACGGCCGCGAGAGACACTCGTTCCTGCTCAAACACGACATCGAGACCTTCTTCATAGTGCCATCTCACCGCAGGAAGGTGTGTGTGCTGATAACACCGAACAGTCCCACAGATTCCACTAACATATCACCACTGATAAGCTATTACTAAATATAATGTAGAAACTGTAGTAATGTAGTATTATGTGATAATTTTCTGTAAAGCTGCTTTGCAACGATTTGCTTTGTGAAAAGCGCTATACAAATAAACTTGAATTGAATTGAACACATATTTTGAGAGAAAACGTTCTTACAACAACATTCTTTGAACATCTTCACAACGTTATTTTTACTTGATGAATGTTCCTTATGCATCCTTATGATGTTATTTGTAGTTAATAAACATTCTCAATATTGAGAGAAAACACTCTTAGAATAGTAAAAATAAACCCTCAAATAATGTTATATTTTCGGTGAAAATAAATTTAGTAGAATATTTTAAGAAACTTTTTTTTCTAAGTTTTAATTAACGTTACAATCACAACTAGAAAACTGGAAAGTTTTACATTTTAGTAATTTTTAACACTATACATTAAGGACCAATTCTTACTATTAACTAGCATGCATATTACCAGCATATTGGCTGTTTATTAGTATTTATAAAACACATATTAATGTCTTATTTTGCATGAGAATATTTTAGATCCCTTTATGCTTAAATCCCTTCCCCAAACTTAACAACTACCTTACTAACTATTAATAAGCAGCAAATTAGGATTTTATTGAGGCAAAAGGTATAGACAATATTGAGAATTACAGAACTAAAGTGTGACTGTAGTTTTTAAAAACAATGTTCACAATGTTTTAATAAACTAAATGTGTCACTTGTGTGCATTTATTCATGCAATAGTATATTTATACATCTGAAAGCTGAATAAATCATCTTTCCGTCGATGTATGGTTTGTTAGGATAGGACAATATTTGTCTGAGATACAACTATTTGAAAATCTGGAATCTGAGGGAGCAAAAAAATCTAAATATGGTAACACTTTAGAATAGCGAACACTTATTCACTATTAACTATGACTTTTCCCTCAATAAACTACTGTATTTACAGTAGAAAATGTATACAATATCATACTTAATGTCCTAATGATTTTTGGCATAAAAGAGAAATGTATAATTTTGAGCCATACAATGTATTGTTGGCTATTGCTACAAATATATCTGTGTTACTGATGACTGCTTTTGTGCTGCAGGGTCACATTTGCCATTATTATAAATTCTCCCCAAAAAGTCATTTCAGAGTTATTTCAGATGATACAAATGCGCTTTACAGTCTGTTTTTATTGTGAATATATGCCATTGTTCAATATGACTGACATGATTTGAACAGTTTGTGTGTGTTTTTCCAGATTTTTCCTGGTCTGATCCTGTCAGACATCAAACCTGCCAAAAAGATGAAGTTTAAGACGGTGTGTTTCCTGCTGGTGCAGCTCATGCACTGCCGCAAGATGTTCAAGGCTGAGATTCCCTTCTCCAACGTCATGAACTGTGAGGATGGGGACAAGGTAATAATAATAAAAAATGGTAAAAGACTGTAAAGAATTACAGTAAAAACATGTTAATTGGTTAACGGTAAGTTCCGTTGTATGTACGGTGAAAAACTGTATTGGACATTACAGTGAATAACCGTAAATAGACATTCTCAGAATTCCCACGTTACATTTCACATTCAGTGTTTTTTTATTGAAATAATCATGTTTATTCTTAGTTTATTCTCATCAGTTGTGTCCATTAGGGTTGTATTTTACATCTAATGTTGTTACGTTAATGTTTATTGCATTATTTTAGTTTCATGTGTGTTGATGATGTTTAGTGTTTGTGTGAATGACACTGTTCACCTTCTATATATGTTAATATTTAAAAGCTGCTTGTGATGGGCTTTTGTTCATCATGTGACTTTCTCATCACCACCTGTTGTCAGTGTATTGCAAAGGTACAAAACAGATTTAAATTCTTCAATAGGTTGCAATATTAGCATTGTATCAGTTGATTGATTGAAATTATGGTATATAAATGTGAATTTATGTTAAATCAGTAAAACCTAAAATGTTGCTACCGTATTTTTTACAGTAAAATTCTGGCAACCACAGCTGCCAGTTTTTACCGTAAATGTTACAATATATTTTTTCCAGTACATAATGCTGAATGAATCCATAGCGGTTTCCCTGTGTCTGCTGATACTGACGTGTCTGAGATCTGCTGTTCAGCTCATGCTGTCCCTCTCACAGCCTCATCATGTGGTCATGTCTGTGATTGGCAGAGGAGGGTGCTGCGCTCGGCGCCGGAGAAGCTCAGGAACCGCACCTCCGCAGCGGCTAACGCGACCCAGAGCAACCCGGGGACACGGGTCAACCGCTACATCAGCCGTCTGATCGAGGCCCGGCAGACGGAGTCCGACACGGCTGACCTGCACTACCTCACACTCAGTTACAAAGACTCGGAGCGAGAGCGCAGGGTGAGAGTCCTGTGCTGAGCTTAACCTGCCGTTACTGTGGTGAACAGAAAATAGTTCTGGTTTCTGTGGGCACTGTGGGCACCTGTGATTCAAACACTGTACCACTGTCTCCTAACCAGAATAAGATTTAATAAGATTCAGTAAGATTCTATTGATAAGCAGTTTGTCTATCCACACAGACATGACAAATCAATCAAGGATCAGAATAGTGTGTGGGCAGAGTCTCTCTCTGCAAGTGTACTGCGCTCACAACAAAATGGAAGTACACTCTTAAAAATAAAGGTGCTTAAAAGGTTCTTCACAGCGATGCCATAGAAGAACAATTTTTGGTTCCACAAAGAACCATTCAGTCAAAGGTTCTTTAAAGAACCATCTCTTTTTTACCTTTTTATAAACTGAAGAACCTTATTTTGCCACAAAGAACCTTTTGTGACGCAGAAAGGTTCTTTATGGAACCATTTAGACAAAAAGTTTCTTCTATGGCATCATGAAGCATCTTTATTTTTAAGAGTGTACTTCATTGAATTCTGTGTTGCTAAATACACTTATTTGTTTACACTAAGATAGAATGCACTTGTTTCCTCTAGTTTATTTTCAAGATCTGAGAAAAGCTGTAATGATTAAACAAAATGATATTCAAACTCTATTAGACTCGTTTAAGATGAAATAAAGCACATAATCAGCACTTGATTATTATTAACATGTTGTTCCAGCTGCAATGTCACAGAAATAAGAAAAAAAGTTTTAAAGTTTGCTCATCACGTATCACCACTGTGGCTGGTAAGACAACATCTCTGATTAATATGGAAAAGATTTTATCATGTGTAATGGCGTCACTGTTACGGTTTTGGACTTTTAGTTTAGTAGCCTTGCTTTGACCTAGTTTTCCCCAGTTTCTTGATCATGTCATTCAGTTCACCTGTGTTCAGTTAAGTCATTAGTTCCCTCGTTTAGTTTCTGTATAATGCTGCTTTCAAGTCCTCCTGGGACATTCGTACTTATGAGTTGACAAATCTTAATTACGACGTCAGGTGCGTTCAAGTCACTTTTGTGGGAACAAGATGCCGTTTTAACTTTTCTACATAAAACTCTATTTTTTTTTAACTCTATGTATATATACAAAATGATGAATAAAGAATGTGCCACATGTTTTTGCTATTTTCAGTTTTTATTTAATTTTTAACGGCGTTGTAATCTGAATCCTTATATATTCTATGGTATACAATGATATGATATTTTGCATATGTAACTTATATAGTTTTATTGTGCATACATTTTTTTTTAAAATTTGATTCATTTCAACATATTTACCATCAATACAGATGCTGTATATCTATATTCTTTGGCTGTGTCCATTGCATTCAACACATTTTTTCACTGACAAGCCCCTAACTCAGATACTCTGGGCTTAAAGAAAATTTAGAGTTTCCCACTCATAATAAGGACTTTGTGGTGGTGTTCATGTGTGTTCAACTTGTGAATGCGATCTATCAGACATGACATGAATGCACCACAAGTACTCCCTGTTTGGTTCAGTTCCTTTACCAGTTATTGATGATGATGAGGTGTGTTTGTCTCTACATGTTGTGCTACCCTAGCTCCTGGATTCCTTGTGTTAATTTTGGATTCATTATTAAAAGACTATTCTGTGGATCACTCTTGCATCATAGGCCTTATATTAGCAGTACTCATAACAATCATGTCATGTTTGGTTAGGACAAGGTGTAACCCTCAGTCATCCCAGCTACAGTTCAGAACATTTGGTCAGAACAGAATATTTGCTGGGATGAGCGTGTGGATTTCAGCTGAATGATGTGTATTTGATCTGCTGTAAGAGGTCAGAGTTTTTCAGCATGTGTAAGCTGTGGATATGAGAGTGTTTGACCGTGATGTGTGCTGTGTGTCTCCAGTATCATCAGCTGAATGACGAGTACTTCACTGGCGCTGTGCTTCTGTCTCTGGTCCTCACGGCTCTGATTGGAATCCTCTACCTGCTCATCATGCCACAGTATGTACAGCTGAGCGTCACTCCATCACACCGGATCCTGGTCCAGCACACAAATACACTCAGTGGAACACTCCCTTCTATTGTTTACAGGCTTGGTTATTCCAGTGAAAGCAAATCTCAACAAATGATAAATGAGAACTCAGGTGAATAGTGACAGAGAAAACAAAACCAAAACAGAACATACATGACACACATGTGGTGCCATTGAAGAGAATGCATTGTTTCAGACATTAAGACAGCTGTTTTAATGATTAACTGTTTTAATGATTTTTTTTTTATTCTTTGGTGGGAACAAAAAAATTATAAAAACAACTGCATGATGTAAACTCAAAATTCAGATAAGAAAAAGAATTGCAAAATATAAGCGCAGAATTCTGAGGAAAAAAAGGAGTTGTTGTGAGATAAAAAGGCACAAGTGCTTTTTTTATTCCATGGTAGAAACAAAAACAAACAAACAAAAAAAGGAATTGCGAGATGGAAACTCAGAAATGAGAGAATAAAAATAAATTAAATAAGGTAATATTACCTTATGCCCAGCACTCTGAAGCAAAAAAAAAAAAAAAAAAGTTAAATATTGTAGTGATTGTCAGAAGAACTAAAGAAGTTCTCATCTATTTCCCACATGTTGACATGTGAAAGCAGCTGCTGAGCGCTATAGAATGTGACTGGATTTTCAGAATCAGAATCAGAATGAGCTTTATTGGCCAGGTATGTTTACACATACGAGGAATTTGTTGTAGTGACAGAAGCTCCACAGTGCAACAGAGAGACAGCAACAGGACAGGACACAGATGTTAAAAGAATAATGTACAAAACAGCAAAAACACAATATATAATATAGACAATTATGTGTGTACAGGTCTGATATGTGCAAATTTGAAATAATAAAAAAAAAACAAGTGAATGAATAATGTATTAGTATAATAGAGATGTGTGTTTCATGTTTATTGTTAAGAGTTCAAGTGTTCATGAGATGGATTGCCTGAGGGAAGAAACTGTTCCTGTGTCTGGTCGTTCTGGTGCTCAGAGCTCTGTAGCGTCGACCAGACAGTAACAGTTCAAAGAGGGAGTGTGCTGGATGTGAGGGGTCCAGAGTGATTTTACCAGCCCTTTTGCTCACTCTGGATAAGTACAGTTCTTGGAGAGTGGGGAGGGTTGTACCAATGATTCGCTCAGCAGTCCGGACTACCCTCCGTAGTCTTCTGAGGTCAGATTTGGTAGCTGAGCTGAACCAGACAGTTATTGAGGTGCAGAGGATGGATTCAATGATGGAGTAGAACTGTTTCAGCAGCTCCTGTGTCAGGTTGAACTTCCTCAGCTGGTGAAGAAAGTACAACCTCTGCTGGGCCTTTTTGACAATGGACTCAATGTGAATATCCCACTTCAGATCCTGTGAGATGGTGGTGCCCAGCAATCTGAATGACTCCACTGTTGTTACAGTGCTGTAATGTTTGACTGAAATGTGGAGTCAGAGCTGTATGTTATTTTTCTTGTGTTGTTGTTCTCAGGGGGACGGTCGTGTTGGTGTTGCTGGTCTTCTGCATCTGTTTTCTGGTTGTGTGTATCATGTACCTGCACATCACTAGAGTTCAGGTAAAAACTCACTCAACACCACCTTCGCCAGTCCAGCTGAACCATAATGTGTCATCTTCAGTTTCACCTCATTTTTAACCATTTATGAGCCAGTTTTACTCAACAGAGCAAACGAGTGTGAGAGTACTATAATAACATAAAACACAGATGAGAGTGTAAAGTTCTGCTGATCTACAGACAATGAGAACATTAAATAACACAGATGCAGATCATTTCCATAATGACCAACACAATCTACCAAGAGCAGCACAAATTAGTGTCGCAAATGAGCAGAGCTGATGATAATCAGGTGTGTGATTGACTAACAACACAGCCACAGAATGAGTGAACAAATGATTTACTAGGTGTTAAACAATGAAAGAAATTGCAATAAACTGACTAGAAAAAAAACTTAGCAAATCATGCTGCATGATTGATTTAAATCTTCACCTCTCATTAATGTTGGCTCTGAGAGGGAAACTCCTGCAAATGCATATGCAATAATAACTGTTCACGTCTCTTCATCACTAATGTGTCTTTAGTCAATCATGACAGTAGAATTTGCTGGAGCAAGCTGTTAGTAAATCTGGCCATAAATATGTTAATATGTGCAAATATTAAGATTTTCTTTGCATGTTCTGCGGTAAAAGTTTGTAAAAGCTGACTAATCCATATCTGTAAGCTGATCTTCCACCATGCTAGTCTTCATTAATGTCTGTCTCTCTGTGTGTCTCAGTGTTTTCCAGGGTGCCTCACCATACAGATCCGGACCGTCCTGTGTGTGTTCATAGTGCTCTTAATATACGCCGTGGCCCAGGCCTGTGTGGTAAATCACTCTAACATCACTTTACTGGAGCTGAACCTGCAGATCATCTCACATTAGAGCTCAGGTTCAGTCAATCCAGCCTGAAGAATCAGAGATTCGTAACACATGCACATGAAATATCTTGACAAGCAAAGTTTTATTTAGTTTTTAGTGTATTAAATTTAATCCCGCCCGTCACAATAGTGACCATAAAAAATGGTTTTAATTTATAAATCTCTAAAACTGACTGATGTTGTATGTTAAAGTATGTTAACATAAAGACATGACAAAGATTTTTGGTCCACATTATATTTAGGGTGTCTAGTATTAGCATATGAATTCACATATATTCAGTTTTGTTGAGTGTGGTCATAGAATGAGTAAATATGTTGATGGTCACAATAGTGACCGCTGGGATAACAGTGAATTTAGAAATACAATATAAATCCAGTTGCAGTTGCTAGTGGAAATTACACTAAAATGTTGCAATGACAAAATATTGCACTAAATTAAAAGTTCAAATGTTACAAATAAGTTACAATATTGATTTTATAATACTGGTAGCAGTAATATAAAAATGTTATGATGTATGTTACAAAAAAATCTTCAACGGTGTAATTAGATTACTGTACAAATTACTCTCTCCAAAAAGTATTTAATTATTTATTACTAATTACTTTCTAAATCCTATATCAACCTCGACAAGTTAATGAAACAAGGATAGACATGAAACGCTTCTTTTAATTCTTTCAAGTAATTATTCTGGTCACAATTTAGAATAGGGTCCAATTCTCACTATTAATGAATTATTAACTATGACTTTTGCCTCAATAAATGCCTAATTACTGCTTATTAACACTTGGTAAACTAGTTGTTAACTTTAAGAATTGGATTGGATTAAGGATTTAGAATAAGGTCTTTGGAATAATACATTAATATGTGCTTTTTAAGTAATAATAAACAGCCAATATCCCAGTAATATTCATGCTAATAACCGACTAGTTAATATTGAGAATTAGACACCAATATTCTTATTAACTCACCAAAGTATTTAAAGTGAGAAGGGTGCATTAAAAGCATGAATTGTAAGGTTAGACTTAGATTAGAATTTTGATCCACTATTGTATTGATTATAAATGTTCTACACTCTGTATGCAGTATTAAGTTCAATTACATAAGAAGTAACTGTAATTACATTACAGAAAAAACAAAAAATTACATTACAAAAAAATAAATAAAATAAGAGTAACCCCTTACTTTAATTTAATAACTATCCCCTTGATAGTAACACTGCTGCAGAAATATGTTAATTCAGTACACACATTATCCAGTACACACAGTTATGACCAACCATAAAACACAATTTTTCACACACTTTTCCATAAAAATAAAAAAAAATAAAAAATAATAATAAATAAATGTTGATTATTTTAAAGGGTTACTAATGACACATCATTTGGATATTTTCATGTCTGGGAAAAATGTAGGATTAAATGTGTTAAACCCCTTCTTCTCTGTGTGTGTGTGTGTCTGTGTGTGTGTCTGTGTGTGTGTGTGTGTGTGTGTCAGGTGGGCTGCATGCCATGGCCCTGGCCGGCTAACTCCACGCGCTCCATCGTGATCATCGACGCGTCCGCAGGGCTGAACCGCACCATGGCCGAGCTGCCGTGTGAAGGAGCGCAGTACGCCCTGCTGTGCTGCATGCTGGGAACGCTGAGCGTGGCGCTGTTCCTGCGAGTGTCCTGGCTGTCCAAACTCCTGCTGCTGCTGCTGCTGCTGCTGCTGTACATCAGCGTGCTGGAGCTCAGCGGATTCAGACGCTCCTCGGGGTGAGAGACGCACACAGACCACCACCACTACTGATCAACCAAAGCTAAGCTCAGAATCAAATGCTTCTGAATAGTGAGGTTTAAAGAAGTGTCTTCTGCTCACCAAGCCTGCATTTATTTGATCCAAACTACAGCAAAAGCAGTAATATTGTGAAATATTTTTACTATTTAAAATATCTACTTTCTATTTGAATATATGTTAAAATGTAATTTATTCCTGTGACTTCAAAGCTGAATTTTCAGCATCATTATTCCTGTCACATGATCCTTCAGAAATCATTCTAATATGCTGATTAGCTACTCAAAAAAAAGATTTATTATTATTAATAGTCATTTACCTGAAATAGAAATCTTTTGTAACATTATAAATGTCTATATCATTACTTTTGATCAATTTAAAGCATCCTTGCTAAATAAAAGTATTATTTTCTATACCCCCCCAACCCCCCTAAATATTGATGATAATGATAATAATGTTTCTCGAGCAGTAAATCAGTATATTAGAATGATTTCTCAAGATCATGTGACACTAAAGACTGGAGTAATGAAATCACAGGAATAAATTACATTTTAAAATGCATTAAAATAGAAAGCAGTTATTTTAAATAGTACAAATATTTCACAATATTACTGCTTTTGCTCTAATGTGGATGAAATAAACGTAGGCTTGTTGATTGTCTTTTGACTGCTAGTGTACTCTCTGCAGCTTGTGTCCATTAAAAGCGTGTGGTCTGCTGAGCTGAAGCTCTGTGATTGTGTGCAGGACGGTGTTGTTGAGCGCTCGCGGTCTGGAGCCCATCCTCTCTCTGCTGCTGTTCTTCACCGCTCTCGCCCTTCACTCCAGACAGATGGAGCTCAAGCTGCGCCTGGACTTCCTCTGGGCCACTCAGGTACAGCAGAGCACCACAGACTGGGGTCAGACCTCCTCATACAGCAGTCACAAAACCTCCCACCGCTGCCATCCATTCATTCCCAGCACCGCTCATCCTCTGGAGGGTCGCTGGGACCTTAAAATGTTTGAATGCTTTTGAAAGAAGTCTATTCTGATTATCAAGGCTGCATTTATTACATTACTCCAGTCTTCAGTGTCACATGATCTTCAGAAATCATCTGCATACAGCATGACTTTAATATGTCCATGTGTTCGCACACAGCGCCAGGATGAATGAATTACATGATGATGTAAAATGAGGTGTTGAACCAGTTTTTGGTGATTAAACCAATTGACTGAATATAACTTTCTGAAAGAACTTTAATCATTATTAATCTGCAATATAAGGTGTTTTAAGCAGGCTCTCATTCAGCCTGTGATTTCTAGCTTTGACTGGAGACTCTGGGTCATACATTCATCTTTCAAAAGCCATTTATAACACAGTCAGTAACACATTTGAGTCACAATATGGAAGTGGTTACTTATTCTAAGTTCCAGTGGGAAAAGGGAGAGAAAGAGCGATACGAGACAATGGCTCATTTTACACTTTACGATTCCTTAAATAAAAATATCTGACTGCTCAATGCTGCAACTAACAATAATCAAGTATTCCAGAGGACAGTGTGATAAAGTGTGTTTATCCTGCTGTACTGTAACAGTATGCCTCTCTCTCTCTGTGTGTGTGTTCAGGCGGAGGAGGAGAGAGACGGCATGGAGAAAGTCAAACTGGACAACAGGAGGATCCTGTTCAACCTGCTGCCGGTTCATGTGGCTCAGCACTTTCTGCTGTCCAACCCCAGAAACATGGTGAGAGCTCGCCGCAGCGCTGTGTGACGTAGGGCTGTAAATCAGATGATTCGTCACGATACCATACGATATCGATTCTCATACCCAGTGATACGATATTTGTCGATACCTCAAACAAATCTACGATATAATTACGATTCGATTCAATACAGGAGTATATTGATCGATATATCGATATTATGATGTTATATACCTATTTTAAACAACCGTCTACTTTTTTATTAACTCGCAAATGCAACCAAAATATAAAACATGAACATAAGTCTGAAATTTTCACATCCTGTGCCTCAATTGGGACATTCACAACAAAAAATAGGCCTACACTTTTTTTTGTAGAAAATAAACAATTGGAAAAACCAATCTGGCTGCTACTATGGGCTCAGTGCTAAAACTCTTTTCTAGAGATAACCAAATTACAAGCAATAGCAGAAAATAAATACAATCAGAACAAAGACACACATTCAATAAACAGTGCTTTTCAGGTTTTTCAGCACAGGCTAAAATAAATTTTCATATACGCTACAGAAATGTAATAATCATAGTCTTCACTGTATAAATTACATATAGATTACATAATAATTTTTGATGTTACAAAGGTTATTTAGTCAGGAGCAGTGAGCACTTGTATTTTTCTTTGACAGCATTAGATTTATTATTAGTTTGCTTTCACTTTAAGAACGAAAGCATGGATTTAATATAGCCTACTGATACACATGCCTTTTCTTTCTCAACTGTTTACGTTAAGACATATGCCTAACCGACTGTGTTTACTAGGATATTCGCTAAAACGCGCATTTTGATGTAATTGTGTCTGTATTTATTCATCCATGCACACAAAAGCGCAAGAGAGCTCAATTTAGTACTCGCGGCTGTCTGTATGTGTGCGCTTCAGATGTGTGCGCAGAAAACTTCTCACACAACAATCCCCCTATTTTTTACATTTATTTGGCAATTTTTTAGCAACTTTTGATAAATGACTCAAACGATAAAAAGGCACACAATTTCCATCTAAATTACACAAAAGGAGTAAACCAAAGATGCATAGCAGTACACACATTACATTAATTAAGTTAGCTGCTATTTGCAGTTGTTTAGTTTGATAATAACAATTGAATAATTTATGATACACCTCAGTACAGCTTGTACCTGCGATTGTTGATCAGTTAGTACACGTAAGAAAAATATCTAGAACAATTGAAAAGTTACTAGTAATGTTTCAGGACATTATGTGTTATCCATTTAATTTTATCCATTTTATCCGTAATTTAAAGTGCAGGTAAAAAAATTAAATATGCTTAATCTTCATAGTAGATTGTGCCCTATTTTTACAGACTTTTCTTAGAGCGTAGCACACTAACTAACTACTAATACATTGCTTAAAATCATAACTGTTCAGAATGTGTAGTTTTATAAGCTAATAAATAAATAAATAATGGTTCAAAACTGTGTAAGTGTGCAATGTTGTATTTAAAAATACAGTTATTTACATTTTAATATTATATTAGGAAGTTATATTATATTATTTATATTTTTTACAAACAAATCTAAATTAACATTATATATATATATATATTCTTTATTTTCGAATTATTTATTTTTTTGACTGAGATTTGATGTTATGACACATTTTTGCATCGTAATTACGCAATGATGTTATCGCCCAATGACATCACAACGTCATTTAGCAACTTTTAGCAACAAATTGACCTTCCTCTGAAAATTAGTTGGCAACTCTGCCCGAGCGTCTTTTATGCTCGCCTTGTGCCTTCAGGCAGTCCTTATATCGAGTCCTGATACGTGAGTTTGAACGAGAATGCACACATTGGTGGTAATGCATAGATGGACATTATGTAAATATGTGGACCGTGCCAAAATAAAGGTGCCTTTTCATACTACAGATATCGATATTTTACGCGTGGCATCGATGCATCGCATCTTCAGACATCGTATTGAAGTATCGATCCATATCGATGAATCGTTACACCCCTAGTGTGACGGTGGTGTTGTGTTATAAACACCGAGCTGACTGTGTGCTTCTGCTGTGACAGGATCTGTATTACCAGTCCTACGCTCAGGTTGGGGTCCTTTTTGCTTCCATTCCCAACTTTAATGACTTCTACATCGAGCTGGACGGAAACAACATGGGCGTGGAGTGTCTGCGGCTGCTCAACGAGATCATCGCCGACTTCGACGAGGTCTGTAGGTTTAGTATCCAGATGCTTTATTTGTTTATTTCCCATTTTCAGTTTCATTTTTTTAAAGTTTGAGTAATTTTGTTGTTGTTTTTTTTTTGTAGATTTTCAATTACGTTTTAGTTATTTTAGAACATTAAGTTAAACTAAATGAAAATGAGAAATGTTGCTTTGGCCGCTATATTTTGTTTTATTTCAATTCAGGGTTATTAGAGTAAACTAAAACTATAAAAGCATATTTCCCTTACTTGAAATAAAACACATGTGAACTGAAATAGAATATAAAAAAATAAACTTATTTATATTATTTATTACAGCTAGTTAACAAGGCAACATTTCTCATTTTCATTTCGTTTAAAAGGGTCATGACATGAGAAATCAAATTTGCCTTGATCCTTGGGCAAGAGGTCTTTGTACCATTAAAACATCCTGCAAGTTTCATAGCTGAAAATACCCTCCTCATTATAAACAAAGCATTTATTTAATCAATCAAGCTCCAAACACGGCTCGTTTGGATCTGAGGGGCAAGATGACGTCAGCTGGGCACAAACATTTGCATAAACACGCCCCCAGAGCAACACATCAACGAATAGTCTTCTTCTCACCATAGGCCCCACCCACTGGCATTCAGTCACAAACGGCTGACACTTGATCACGCTGAATGTGAGTGTTGCGTCAAAAAACTAACAGAAATCACAATCACTGCCGCTATCTTGTCTACACTGGATGCAGTATACAGATGTGTGTTTGCTTTCTGACATTCGCTTTGACGTGTTTGGTTTAAGCAGCTCGTTCACGTCTTTATACAGATATCAGAAGGATCCCAGCGTAAGGAACAAGTGGATAGGTTATTTGAAAGGCCTCCCGTATCATGTCTAAGGATTTTGTTTTGTAATCGAGGCACAGTGTCATGGAGAGTCACAAAGAAACATTTGTTGAAAGAAGAAGCGGAAGTAGATCTGATTGCAGCTGCATCACAAACCATAAAGAAATTATTACATAATGTTTTGGCTGGAAATGACTGTTTTATTTTGATTATGTTGTCGAAACTCACATGCAATAGTGAGGGGGCGTTGATATTGTTTCCTATGGAATGACGTTAGCTAATTATAACAGCGGCTGATTACTGACAAGCCTTAAAGGACCCGCCCCTTAAAACAGCCTGTTTCTGAGAGTTCAGAATGGGGGTTGAAAATTATAATTTTCCACATATTTATGTCTTTTTTGTGTGTGTGCAAAAAACGTTATTAACATTATAAGTAAACCTAAAGGAATATACTGTATATATAAAAACAAATGACAAAAATCCATGTCATGACCCCTTTAACTTGATGTACTGAAATAACTGGAATAAAAGCGGAATAAAAATTAATAACAAAATATATAAACATTTAAAAACAAAATAAACAAAATAAACAAAATTACTCAAACTTAAAGTTAACTTAAAATTGAACTTTAAATGAAAGCAGACAAAGTGAAAATTCAATCCAATTCAAAATATTAACCAAAACTATCAGAGTATCTCAAAGACACTAACATAACATTTATCTCAAGCTGTAGGTTTAGTTTCAGTTTGTTAGATGTAGTCAATTATAATAACCCTGCTCTGAATCCAATCCATCCCGCATTTCCACCATGTTGCAGCTCATGGACAAAGAGTGTTATAAAGATATTGAGAAGATCAAGACCATCGGCAGCACATATATGGCAGCGGTGGGTTTGGTGCCCACCATCGGAACCAAGGTCACTAAACCAGCTACACAGGACATAATGCAGAGTAAAGCTTACAGAGCACTTGTGAACAGCATTCGTTTACTCATTTACAGGCCAAGAAATCCACGGCAGAGCACCTGAGCACCATAGCAGACTTCGCCATCGAGATGTTTGATGTTCTGGATGAAATCAACTATCAGTCATATAATGATTTCGTCTTGAGAGTGGGTAAGTTTTCACACATGTGTACTGCTGTGGTTGGCTCCGATCCTATAGAAAATCTGCTATTTTTCTAACATTTGTAAAGGAAAAACATTTTAGAACGTTTGAGAAAAGTTTTCACAAACCTGTTTCTAGCTCTTTATTGTCACATCCTCATTCTCAGTGAATGCAGAAGAGGTTGTGGATGTTTTCTGATGGTTTATTTCTGAATGTTCAGGCATTAATGTGGGTCCGGTGGTAGCCGGGGTCATCGGGGCCCGCCGGCCGCAGTATGATATCTGGGGAAACACAGTGAACGTGGCCAGCCGCATGGACAGCACCGGAGTGCCTGGGAAGATACAGGTACTCCTACATTCACTCGAAAAATAATCCTGTGACTGTGTAAATATCCCAATAATGCATATCATGAAAGTGATTGTTTGAGCTGGACATACCAAAATAAAGGCTTTTTTTTTTCTTTCTAAAATTTACACTTATTCTTTTTATTTAACTAAAATAAATTTGTATTCGACTAGAAAATAACATTTTTAACATATACTTCATATTTTTGTCCAATTTCAATCAACATTTCTGAGACATTATACCGATTAGAACTATAATTATTCCTTTTTCCATATCAGTATTCTTCAAGTTTAACAAGAAATTAAGACACAATTAACAATCTGAAATCTGATTTACCAGCATTCTTTGATAAAGACTATATGGAGAGGTAGTGTTGAAATTGTCATTTTGGGTGTTTCTGCATAAAATAAATATAGTAAGAGATGTGTTAGTGCTTAATGTTGATAATTAATTGCTATTTTTAGCAGATTCAAATGAAATAAGATCACATTAATTATAAATATTGGTTTTAAATTGCCTAACTCAAATATCTGAGTTAGTGTAACTTTTTGTCATTGTAGCAAATGTAGTTATTCAGGTTCACTTAAATTGTTTACTTGCATTTACTCTACAGTATATTTACTATACATCTATGCTGCAATTCACCCAGTATTTTAAGTGCAAAAACGTTTCACGAAAAAAAAAAAAATCTATCTTTGTATGAGTCTGTATGCGTACAATTCACACACACACACACACACACAAAAAAA
The DNA here is from genome assembly GCF_936440315.1 of Barbus barbus. NCBI lineage: Eukaryota > Metazoa > Chordata > Actinopteri > Cypriniformes > Cyprinidae > Barbus > Barbus barbus. The sequence continues at coordinate 30,670,820 of NC_136754.1, forward strand.
AAAAATTTCATTAAAAATGTAAAGCCTGTTTTTAGGACTGTTTACATTTTTATAGTGTGATGTTGTTTTCATAGCAATAAAGTATTTCCCCCCTAAAATGGTCATTATTGTAATGCAAACATTTTTTTTTTTTTATCAAATATAGATTTAATTTAAGGGGTCATTGGATACAAAATTCACTTTTACATGTTGTTTAAACTGAATTGTGTGTTGGCAGTCTGTGTACACAACCACCCTATAATGATAAAAATCCGCCCCGTGCTTTTTTTTATAATCTCAATAAATCATAAGCACAGTCTCAGATCAAGCCATCCTCAGATGCCTGTCTGTGTAACATCACACAAACCCAGGCGCCTCCCACGATAGATGATTGACACTGGTGTTTTACCTTAGACCCGCCCTGAGTGAGCTGTTATCATTCTGCCATTGTTTTGACACCGGAGCAGGTGTAGACAAGAATTTCTCCTAAACGATTGCAGTGTTTTGTTGTTGAATGTACAACCCGAATTCCGGAAATGTTGGGACATTTTTTTCAGGGCCTCAGAAGACACTGCATCACTCATTGGCACGATTCTGTCATTGACATTACTAAATGGGCCCAGTAATACTTCCAGAAACCATTGTCTGTAAACAAAATTCAGCTGTGCCATCTGCAGATGCCAACTAAAGCTCTATTATGCAAAAAAGAAGCCATATGTGAACATAGTCCAGAAGTGTCATCGTGTCCTGTGGGCCAAGGCTCATTTAAAATGGACAGTTTCAAGTGTTCTATGGTCAGACGAGTCCAAAATTTGACATTCTTGTTGGAAATTCTTGTTGTCCTCCGGGCTAAAGAGGAGGGAGACCTTCCAGCGTGTTATCAGCGTTCAGTTAAGAAGCCAGCATCTCTGATGGCATGGGGGTGCATAAGTGCATAAGGTATGGGCAGCTTGCATGCTTTGGAAGACACTATGAATGCTGAAAGGTATATAAAGGTTTTAGTAGAGGAACATATGCTCCCCTCCAGATGATGTGTATTTCAGCAAGACAATGCAAAACCACATACTGCAGTTATTACAACTATTACAACAGCATGCTTCATAGTAGAAGAGTCCGGGTGCTGAATTGGCCTACAATCCAGATCTTTCACCTATAGAGAACATTAGGCACATCATTAAACGAAAAATTTGTCAAAGACGACCACAAACTCTTCAGCAGCTCTATAACATATATCAGGCAAGAATGGGACCAAATTCCAACACCAAAACTCCAGAAACTCATTACCTCGATGCCCAGATGTCTTCAATCTGTTTTGAAAAGAAGAGGAGATGCTACACCATGGTAAACATGCCCCCATCCCAACCATTTTGAGGCCTGTAGCAGGCATCAAATTTAAAATTAGCTCATTTTGTACATAAAATTGTAGAATTTCTCAGTTTAAACATTTAAAGTCGTGACGTATTGTCAAGTATGGTGACCCATACTCGAAATTGGTGCTCTGCGTTTAACCCATCCAAGTGCACACACACAGCAGTGAGTAGTGAACAAATCCACACACACACACACACACACCGTGAACACACACCCGGAGCAGTGGGCAGCCATGCTGCAGCGCCCGGGGAGCAATTGGGGGTTCGGTGCCTTGCTCAAGGGCACCTCAGTCGTGGTATTGAGGGTGGAGAGAGCGCTGGACATTCCCTCCCCCCACCTACAATTCCTGCCGGCCGGGGGCTCGAACTCGCAACCTTTCGATTACGAGTCCGACTCTCTAACCATTAGGCCACGACTTCCCCCATTTGTTATGTTATCTATGTTGTATTGTGAATAAAATAGTGGCTCATGTGATTTGAAATACTTTTAGTTTTCATTTTATTCAAATTTAAAAAATGTCCCAACATTTCTGGAATTCGGGTTAATGATGCAGTGGATTACCTTTGTTTTTGAAGGGAATGTGCCCCCGATCTACTTAAATGCATTTATGTTCGTGCGAATCAATCGTGATCCAGCCTCACCTACAGAAGCAATGAGTATAAGGTTATTTGATGAATCTTTGCCAATCGCCTTTCCTAATAATGTGCTAGTTAGCAAGTTTCACGATGAATGTGGCTAAAGTAAACATTGTCATGAGAATGGCGCGTCACCCCACGGAAGAGAGGGGCGGGGTCAGCAGAGCTCATTAGCATTTAAAGGGACATGCACCAAAACGGCTCGCTGTCAACAGAGCTGTTTTTGATACTGTAAAAAGGGTGTTGTTTTACACTACCATTGAGAAATTTTAACCAAAGCATGTTATAGACTTTTCATTAAGACCCTTTGTGATGATTTAGCCATTGATAACACTAACAACTTAAGTAAAATATACACTGGCATTACAGTAGTGAGAGTTTGTGCTAATTATGTCATGATAAAACATCTTCATGGTTCTGTACTGGCTTTATTTATTTAAGCTTAATAACTGTGTATAATCCATAGTACATGTTATGGACCGGGAATATGTCTACATAATTACACATGCTTGCACAAATAAATGTGTATGTAGAGTATATTGATTTTGAGTATTGTTGATCTTGCAGGTGACGGAGGAAGTGAATCGTCTGCTTCAGAGCGACTATGATCTGGTGTGTCGTGGCAATGTCAGCGTGAAGGGCAAAGGTCAGATGCTGACTTATTTCCTGGAGGGTAAAGCACAGGACCCGGGGAACCGAGCGCCACATCACACCGGCGGCCTGGAGCGCAGGGTTCACGCCATCGCCCGCTCCAGCAGCACACACACCAAAGCCGGCAGCACTGCATCCATGGCCTCGGGGTTCGCTGCCCGGATCGGTGTGAGCAGCAGTGCTCAGTGGTCACGAAGCGCTGCCGCTAATGTGCCTACGCTAGGAGAAGAGCAGGAGGTCAAAGGGGGGGAGATGTAGGACCAATTGCACATTACAGTATAATGTCTGCAGGAGGAAAGAATGAACCGTCTTCCCTTTATTCACCATCTCCAAACACATTCCTGCTCCAGCTTTACCACTATTTACCATCACATCAGTTCCTCTTGGATAAATCCAGGTTCTGTCCAGCATTTCTTTCCATCCTGAATCATGAAATTAGTGGGACTGTGAAAGCCATTTCAAGTTGACTTCCATGGATTCACAAAGAAACACAAAGGATTCTGTTTCGCTGCAGGAACACCCAGGTTAAAGAAAAAGTGCACTTCCATAATGTACTTAAAGTGCTCTATTTTCGCACACTAATTTTGTACTTAATATACAAAAAATTATTCGTTAGTGCTTCTTAAGATAAACTTAAGATCATCTAAGTGTACTCAACTGTTCTTTTTTGGGACGCCATGAATGTGAACTAAAATGCGCTTTTAACATACTATCTCTGTATTGAAAAAAATGTATTTATTTACTACGGAGCCCCTTAGAGCTCATGGTGGTGGAAAGATTTCGGGGTGGGTGAAAAAAATTTGGGGTGGGAGGAAAAAATATTTTTCAAAACTTTGCGAGGGAACGCAAACATCTTTGGGAGAGAACGCAAAGTTTTGCGAGGGAACGCAAAAGTTTTGCGAGAGAACGCAAAAGATTTGAAAAATATTTTTTCCTCCCACCCCGAAATCTTTCCACCACCATGAGCTCTAAGGGGCTCCGTAATTTACCACTTGTAGTACACTTGAACTATCTTTCATACACTAGTACACTGACTCATTTTCTTTTTCTTTTTTTTTTAAATACAGGAATAGTATGTTAAAATTATATTCATGGTGTCCCAAAATAGCACAGTTGAGTACATTTAGATTATCTTAATTTTATTTTAAGAAGTACTAAAGAATCATTTTTAGCATATTAAGTACAAAATTAATGCGAGAAAATAGAGCACTTTAAGTACATTATGGAAATGTATTTGTTTTTAACCTGGGCAGTCAAAGCCTTGAATCATCTTCTGCAATGCATAATTTCTCAATTTTTATGCCAACTTCTTATATGAGCTGTACATAGTAGATGTTCTTACGATCAGAGTTTGTGTAATTTTTGTATTAAACTCTCCAGTGCATTTGAATGATTGTGACATGTTTATAATATATAGAGCAGCAATAGAAGCAGGAGATGCTCTGCATCAGTGCACTAGATAGTGATTTCTGATTCTCACGCACTCCTTCATCTTCATCACGTGAGAGAGTCCCGCTCAAATTTCTAAAGGTTGAAACTGGAGAAATCAAAGATCTCCGATGTTTTATCTTGATGACGCATTTACAGCTGCAAACAGTAATAATATCATTAAAACAAGTAATGTGACACTTCCAAAGCCTTACATCAGGACACAGAATGATTATATATCAGTACACGCTGTTTCTAGCAGCATGTGTGTATATAGAAAGAGAAATCAGGGAGTTTGATAACAGCTTCATCCTCATCATCATCATCCTCGGCTGCAGTCACACTGACAGATTGTTCTGACACTATGAACTACAATCTGATGTTTATATTCATACATACAGTGGAGCCCAAAACATCTGACACTGCACTGAAAAAGCTTCAGTTTCACATTCTCATGATTGAACTTGTTTTTTTTTTATTACAAATTCCATTAGTAGAATCAAATAGAGTGAGGTGTAGTTACATAAAATAATGTCAAAGTTTCGCACTCGTTTACTTATGGTAATAGAATGTTTGCAATTGAAAATGGCTAATTATGACTGTTGTTTACTATAGTAGTTATCTGGTGTTTACTAATGCCCTCGAAATGTTAGCATAAAAACATTATATATAAAAAAAAACAAAGAAACATTTAAAAAAACATTCATAGAACGTTCAGAAATACTGTTTTCATAATTTAATGGGTATGTTTGCAAACCATTTGCAGAGCATATTTTTGTCAGCTGGCTATTTATTAAATGTCATAACTTAGTTTAACTTATGTTTCTTTCCAGATTCAAACTATATTTTGTATCGTATATTGTCAGTGTGGTGTCAGGCCTTTGGACCCCACTGTATGTGTGTGTTATGATCAGAGGCGGACAGTAGTGAAGTATTTTTATTCTGCTGTAAATGTACTTTTCAGGTGTCAGTACTTTATCAGTGTTTTTCTTTAGAAAACTTTACTTCATTACATTCCAAAGCATAATATTGTACTTTTTACCGCACTGTTTCATATTAAATATAATTTAATACTTAATTACATTAGAAATCTAGTACTTTCTTACTTTTACTCAAGTAAAAGTAATTCAAAGATTTACTTGAGTACAAGAAAGCACTAAATTTTTAATATTCTGAAGTATTAAAGGTAAAACAAACAACAACTTTTATTTATGAAATGTAGTGCGGTAAAAAGTATTATATTATGCTTTGGAATGTAGTGAAGTAAAAGTTTTCCAAAGAAAAACACTCTACTTACTTTTTAAATTTACTTGAGTAAAGGAAAAATACTTCACTACTGTCCACATCTGGGTGTGATAAAGGGTGTGATTAGAAGGGACAACCTCCACATGCTGAATATGTGCCAATTATATGAAATCTCAATCTGAAGTGTAATGATTGGGCACGATTCTGTCATCAGCATTCACTGTAATAATATCAGCATGACATTCACATGATTTAAACTCAAATACTCTATGTTTTACACAGTAAGAGAACTATGTGCACAAGACGTTTTCACTCATGAATATGTGATGTGTTACTGAGGCTTTTACCCGAGCGAGGCGGATGGTTTGATGTTAAAGAGGTCAGTTATGTGTAGTCTATGTGGGCGCAAGGGTACAGTGACCATCTACTGACACGGAGGTCAACAACCCGTCCATGAGTAACACACACAAACACACACACACACACACAGTGTATAGATCTCTGTAGACTGTTTCATGTTTACAAGCACAAAACTCATTCTCTGATTCTGTATATTTTTGAGACTGTTTGTGAGGAGAAACAATGACTCTTTCTATATTTCTATGGCAAATGTTTATTTTCATGCTGATGTTTTGAATCATGATTCTTTTCTTCTTCAGGGTATGAATCGATCTCTCAGTCGCTCTCTGTACTGTCGATACAATATTCTTGCCTTATTTGACACGCTTGCGGTGGTTGAAGTCATTTGCCTTTTAGCTCTTTGATATACAGAAGTGAATTTTGTAAATACAGCGATGCATGATATACTGTCCTTTGTACAGCGTAAACATGAGCAATAAAATATTTTGTAATAAAGAGAGTATTGAAGTACAACTGTTCTCAACGGTTGACTATTGTTTTGATTTTTGGAGTGCTGCCTCAAAGACTCGACTATCTGAATGACTTATTTATTTATTTATTTATTTATTGGTGGTGGGGGTGGGTTATGAATCTGTGAAGATCTATGAAGATCCCACTAGACTGTGTTGAGGTGAGTCTGGAGGAGTTTATTTCACAGATCCTACGGACAGTTCCTATGGTCCCAGTGCTTCCAAGTCCACTGGTCCTAAATCTGCTGGTCCCAATTCTGATGTTCTTAGTGTTCAGGTTTGGTGGAATCTTGGTGATCCCAAGATTTGGTGGAATATTGGTGATCCCAAGTCTTGTGCTCCCTGTGCTCTCTAGTCCAGTAATCCTTAATCCAACTCCAGTTGCCCTAACAGTCCCTAGTACGGTGGTCCCACATTTGGTAATCCCAGAGTTCCCTAGTCTGGTGGTTACGAGTCTGTTGGTCTCACGTCTGGTTATCCCAGCACTCCTTAGTCCAGTGGTCCCCAGTCCTGTTGTTCCAGTGCTCTTAAGTCCAGTGTTCCTGGACTTTCCTGGGAATACGGTAGTCCCGGAGGTTCTTCCCCTATCTTTGGTGCTTCTGGTAATGTCTGCCACCACCCTGTATGCCTGGGCCATGCACACTAACTCCAGTAATGAAACTCTCCCAAACTACCTGTCAGGCCATCCCTGTCTGGTCTTTCACTCCCAAAGGCTGTCTCAAAGTTATCTATATTCCCTACCTGTACTGTAAAGTTTGTCTCTGAGTTCTCTTCTGTTTCCTGTTTCCAACTCTGTTGGCTCTCCCGAGTTCCCCTAGTCTGTTCTGCCCTAGCCCCATTGATTCCCCTTGATCCGTCTTGATCTTCTCCTCCAGCTCCATTTGGTCATCATCTCTGCTGGCTTCCCAGAGGTCTTTTGCTCTGCTGGCTCCACTATGGTCTCCAGCTCCACCCTGATGACCTCCATCTCTGCCGGCGCCCCCTTGGAGTTCTTCCTTTTCACAGTCCTGGCCCTCTGGTTCTTCTCTTCACCATCTTCCAGTTGATTTTTATTTATTCTGTGTATATTTTTGTAGGGGGTTTTATCATGTATTTTCTGTTTGTGTTCCTTGTGCATTTGTTTTGTAGTCTTTAGTTTGTAGTTTTGAGTTGTTCCTGTTTCAGCCTCGATTGTTTGCTAGTGTATCTAGTTAGACCTATTATCCCCTTTCTATATAACCCCTAGTGTTTCTGGTGTTAATTGTCTGGTATTGTCTTTCTATGGTGGTTTGTTGGGTTTGATCAGTTCTGTTTTTTCCCCCTAGTTCCTGTGTTTTATATCTGATGGTGATAATGAAGACATTTATTGTTGAAATGTATATCAGCAGTTGGATCCTCTCTTGTTGTCTGAGTTCACCCCAGCATTACAGCTTTACACACTGCTGTCATATTAATTCATACTCAATGATTTAACATCATATTAATGTCAGTGATTCTTCTGCGAGACGACTCGAGTCATTGGATACCATCCTTCCACATTCATAATGAGAACATGATCACACTGAGTCAGTGCTTTTTAATCCTGGTCCTAGGGACCCCTGCTCTGCACATTTGTCTCCCTTATTTGACACACTCAGTTCAGTTCATAGAGTCTCTACTAAAGAGCTGATGATCTTAATCAGGTGTGTCATATAAGGGAAACATGCAAAATGTGTAGAGTGGTGGATCCCCAGGAACAGAGTTAAGAACCACTGCATTAAATGGATTCAGTAATGAATCATGCTGTGATTCACATATTTAATTAGATTCTGCATGCATTATTACATTCGAAATAAATGCAGAAGAAAAGGTTATTTGTAAATGTGTCTTGTATCAGTCATCAAACACACACACTCACACACACAATACTGACTCATCTGTGTGTTTTCATTCCTCCAGGCCAGAGGATGCAGTGTTTTTTTCTTCTTCTTCTTCTTTCTGCATCTGATGATGTCCACAGGTGACCACAATCATCGGGTGAGGTCAGGTGAAGTGTGTTTGTAGCAGGTGAGATGAGTAACCTACAGGACATGTGATACAGTTAAACCGAGGATCTGTGTGGCCTGTTGGAAAAGTATCTCTGGATTATCTTGACTATTTCTTCTGGACGGAAGCAAGATTAAACAAAGAGCAAGCCAGTCAGTGATAAAAGCTTCGATGCTAAAGTTAAACAACAACCTTTCATATGCCAAGTTCTTAGAAATTCACTTTTTGTTGTCATGTGGGTTTGAAACGTTCTTATACATTTTTTAAGAGAATGCTGCACTTGAGCAGTTGCACAACAATCTTAACTGAGATAAATTTGCCCAGTCTTAATGGCTCCTTTCTTTCAAATCGCTTTTTGTGAATGCTTTGTCTTGTGCATCTTTAAGTAGTTGCAGCACATGACTTTGGGTCTGCAATATTTATTTATTTATTTATTTATTTCGCTAAAAATAAATAATTATGCCAATTACTTAATTTAAAAAAATATATATTTAAAATTTGTTTTTTTTGTTGTTGTTGTTGTTAGTTTTTTTCTCTATGATTTTCACTTCACCCTGACATTTTTGACTTCATCCATATGTTCTTTTAAATCAAAGCATCTGTTCAGTGGCTGAAGGACGTTCATGTTGAAAAACAGACTCTCTGTGTTCTTCATGAGTTCCTTACACACCATCTCAGAGCTTGTGGAGCCTAACGAGTCTCTGGAGCTCGCATCTGGAGCTCAGAGCATCCAACGCACCAGCAAAGACTGGAGTTTAACCCTCAAAGAGCCTCGGACGTCTACTAGACACCATGATAGACGGACAAGCAAGTCACCGTCTCATAAGGTGCTAGAGTTTCCAACCAACCGTACTAGCATTTATACAGAAACACTTAACCCGTTGGGTCAACAGCATTCACCTCTCAGGGTTAAACTGCTAAGCTTATGTATAGACTCTACAGAAATATCTAGGGGGTTATCCAAAGGTTAAAAAGGTTTTCCAAATGTTGTGAGGAATATTATTTTTAAGCGTTTCTAAAACATTAAAATGTCTACTATTAACACTATTTGTAATACTATTTAAAGGTTGCAAAACATTTGAAAAAGAAATGTTATACAAATTTTTCTTAATTTTTTTACAAATTTACATGTAATTTACATCTAAAAGCAAAAATAATGTTTAAAAAAAGTTTAAACGAATGCAAATTAGAAATCAAAACCTGTTTCAATGGCATGTTTTTTTTTTTTTTTTTTTTTCTCGTGTGATATTATGGCACTGTTATTACGGGCCTGGTTTGGGCATCACAGTTAAATCTGTGTTTCAGCAGGTGAATCTGCCGCAGTGGCTGGTGAATCTGATGTGAGACATCAAGGAGGCCACAACACATGAGCTGACCATTGAATAAAGATCCCAGTATCCCAAAGTCAGTGAGCTTTAACAGACAACACATCTTCTGCTGAGCATTTTACCTCTCTTGACACCTGAGGCCATCATTTGTATTTGTATTTTTTTCTGAAGTTTAATTCTCTATCTCCAATGCACTGTTTTTGTTTTTCTTGCACAGTCTATGGGTGAACTTGTGTGGGTGGGATGTAAATGATTTGCTCGTGGCGTGTGTGCGTATAGTCACTGATGGGCCTACAGCAATCCTCAATAACACCAGTTGTGTTTGTTCGAACACACAAAGCAAGCTTGAACTCAAAAGATGTGCTCACGATTAAAGCTTAATTCAATTATTAATGCTACTGGAATCACAAATCTGAACATCTGTGTCTGATGTTTTCAAACTAACTTGAGCTATTGGTTGACCTTATGCAAGAGATCGTAGTGTCCAAAGTTGGACTAATACTACACCAGGAACTCTTAATTACAGCGCAGGCACCTCATGACAAACATGTTATGATGGCTGAAGACCTCAGATTAACCCGTCCTGTTATGCAATGACCACATGACCTTGTTTTTGTGACCCAACTCAAAGTGTGGTCAAAAACACATAATTGAGATGTTCACAGAACTCCTGTTGTGTGACAGGCAAATGTGTGTTTACATGCTACGTTATTGTTATACATGCTCAGAAATAAGACTACAAAAGCTGTCACTGGGATGTACCTTTTCACTTGTCAAAAGATACACCTTAGTACCTTATTTACCCCTAAAGGTGCATATTACAGTAGTCAACATTTGAAGTGGATCAAAACCATTCATCAAAGTTGTCCTAAAAGCAAAATGTGTTCTTGTCTTAGGACAAGACTGTTTTTTTTTTTTTTTTTATCCACTTCAAATGTTGACCACTGCAGTTACATTTTAGCACTTGAAGTGTGTGTATTAGTACCTAAATTATGCATATTAGTACATTTTAAAGAGGTACCGTCCCAGTGACTGCTTTTGTATGTTTTTTTTCTGAGAGTGCAGATGATGAACAGCAGCATCATGAACCTGTTACTGGTGAAACGGGTCACAGATGTTGCGTCGTCCCATATTGCAGACTTCGTCCTAGAGTAAATATTGACGTCTGCGCAACCAGAGCAAACCTGTGCACTGAAAACAGCATAATTAATACAGGAGAGTGGCGGGTCAATGATTAACTCCTCTGAGGTCATCATGTCACGGTATAAAAGCATGGCAGACACGCACAGAGAGCAGATCTGACACACCGCAGCAGATATTGGCTCCAGCGCATCTCTGGTTCTGCTATGAGAAGGCCGTGTGTGTTTGTGTTGTTGGTGAGTGTCCTTGTCTGTCCGGCGGATCTGTCTCCAGTGATCGGGCCTGAGCCCATCCGCTGTGCTCCATGCTCTCAGGAGCAGCTGGACTCCTGTGCCACCGTGTCCTTGGACTGTCCCGAGGTGCTCCGAGAGCCGGGCTGCGGATGCTGCATGTCCTGCGCGCTGAGGAGAGGAGAGTCCTGCGGCGTTTACACTGCTCACTGCGGCGCTGGCCTGCGCTGTGTCCCGAGACCCGGTGACCCACGACCGCTGCACTCGCTGACCCGCGGACACGCCGTCTGCACTGAGGACCACCAGACACAAGGTGCCTTTCCCATCAGTCACAACAACAGTATTCTGATTTTAACACGATTAAGACAATACTCTTATTAAGAATCTACCATGTAAACAGAGATTTTTGATGACCGTAATCTGGCTAAAGTCATACTCGAAGTAAACCCAAATCGAGACATGTTTCAGTCGCACTATTGAAGTACAGTATAGACGTGTACACACTGTTACTGTGGTGTAGGATTTTTCGCTGCATTTTGCGACAAGATACACACATGGCAGCGGTCAACCGTTTGACAGCAAGCAAAAGAGCATGACTTCAAATAAAGTTATAGTATATGTACATACATTTCAAAAAAATAAAATTTTATTAAAAAAAATGAGGATTTATGATACTGGTGACTGTTGAAACAAAAAAGGGGTCATTGGTCACATGACTCATGTTTTGTGTCTAGATGAGCCGGACATCTCATCTGACCAGGGCTCCCTGCAATACCTGCTGGGACTCAACCGGCCGCTGGATCCGCAGGACGCGGCAGAGGCTCAGGAGAGCATCAAGGCCAAAGTCAACGCCATCCGGAAGAAACTGATCCAACAGGTACTGAAACCTGCAGATCCGCTAATGCTTCAGGAAAGAGCCTCGCGTTCACTGCCTAAAGCTGTTGAGTTTCTACACCGTTAAAGCAGTTTGCTCTGTATTTGTAAACTGAATAGTTCAACCACAATTTATCACCTACACTCAACAAAAATTAGGCCTAAATTTAAGATTTATGTATTTGAACTGTATATAAAATGTTCCTCCATTTGAATTACACATTTTTAACATATAATATTTATTTTATTTTTTCTCTTTAAATAAAATGTTAACTGAAATAAAATGCTTAAACCTAGGGCAACATGTCTCAGTAATTAACTTAGAATAAAAAAATAAAATAATAAAACCTATATAGACATTTTAAAACTACAAAAAAATTATAAAAATGACAAACACACAACAAAATTACTTTAAAATTAACATTAATAAAAAAATTTAAAATATAATTCAAAATATATTTAAAAATCTCTTTATAGTTATATAATAACATTAACACTGTTCTACTGTCAGTCATACATTTTTTTTTTTTACCCATTTAATTGTATCATATTTTTAAAATTAATTTACTATGTTAAGAGTTCATTGTGAAGTCAATAATGAGTTAAAATGTATGAGATGGAAACAAATAGCATTTTTTGACGATAAATGCATACAAATGTATTTAAGACAATTCATTTTATTAGTACTATTATAGAAATCAGTGCTGAATAAATAAATCTGTGTCCAAATGGATGGATATGTAATTCAGAGACACAGATCTTAAATTTTGGCCTGATATTTTTTAAGTTTACTTGCCATTTATGTTCCGCCAATTGGTTTGTATGTTTGGTTGACCCATGGCGTGTTTCTGATTTAGGGTCCGTGTCACATTGAGCTGTATGCGTCTCTGGACGTTATCACTGAATCGCAGCAGACGTTAGGAGAGAAGTTCACCAGCTTTTACCTGCCCAACTGTGACAAGCATGGATTCTATAAGGCCAAACAGGTGTGTGTCTGTCCCGACCGACCCGACCCGACCTGAAACAGCACCCTAACTATCTCTTCTCTGTCTGTCAGTGTGAGACGTCTCTGGTGGGCCAGCCTCCACGCTGCTGGTGTGTGTCGTCCTGGAACGGGAAGAGGATCGGTGATGATCTGCCGTCTGATTCTCAGTGTCATCAGGAGCTCACGCACTGAACCCAAGCTGCAGCTCACTTCACTTATGTACCATATTTATTCTTATGTATATGGCTCTTATTTGGTTAATATTTATGAACTGTTTTTTGACAGAATTCTACCAGAATTAATTAAACAAACACTAGAAAACATGCTGTTTTTCAAACTCCACCTGAGCGAGATCCAGATCTGGATCTTCAAAAACTCACAGATGAAACTTTACGCTCCACGATGACGTTCGTTGAAGAGTATAATATGTTATGATGAGTCTGTGATTCTGCCTCAGTCTTTGTTCGCTGTGGTTTTTCCTGACCACTTTAATTCAGTATAACTATTTTTGCCCAGCAGTTGTCCAAGGTGACCCTGCTGATATTATTCTGTGTAAACGGTTTCTTTTGTTTGTTTTCTGTAAACTCCATTTTAATTGCTATATTATTTGACTATATGTATATATGCTATAAGTATTTAAACCAGATGTCTACCTCACATTAGACATGACGTCTTTATGGACTCCCTGAATGCATTTAACATTTAAAAGTGCTGCTCTATTTATTCTGAAACTATTTTATTGGATATAAATGTAATGTGTGTATATATATCCTCGTGATTTTTTCAATAAAGTGTGAGAGATTGCACAGGAATTATTTGTAGATTAAGCTGTTGAACAATTTTCATTCTGAAATTCATATTAGATGATCTAAGTAGATTTGTTCAATCTACAAACATATGAATATGAATATGTTCAACACAAACATAGACTATTAAAGTAAAGTCGTGACGTATTGTCAAGTATGGTGACCCATACTCGAAATTGGTGCTCTGCGTTTAACCCATCCAAGTGCACACACACAGCAGTGAGTAGTGAACAAATGCACACACACACACACACACACACACACACACACACACACACACACACACACACACACACACACACACACACACCGTGAACACACACCCGGAGCAGTGGGCAGCATTTATGCTGCGGCGCCCGGGGAGCAGTTGGGGGTTCGGTGCCTTGCTCAAGGGCACCTCAGTCGTGGTATTGAGGGTGGAGAGAGCGCTGGACATTCACTCCCCCCACCTACAATCCCTGCCGGCCGGGGACTCGAACCCGCAACCTTTCGATTACGAGTCCGACTCTCTAACCATTAGGCCACGACTTCCCCAAATCCCCTATTGTGCCACTGCAATTGTCATCAAAAGTTTTGTCAATACCATCAGATATTGAGTCTTTTCACCCGCTGTTAGTTCAGCAATCACAGTCGTTTCATAGTTTTTGATCATAATTTTTTTAACATAAGTCATTGTGCAGGACACCTCATGAGACAGAAAACACAAAGATCGCTGCATGAGGAGATATTACCTACAGTCCTGGTGTGATCTCCACATCCTGAGGTAGAAACAGAAAAGCAAATGGAGAATAATTAGTGTAGCTGCTGCTTATATTTCCAGATAAACACAGTCATGTGCATGCAGTGAGTTAATAAAACTAAAGGTGACGGTGAATTTTGGTCATTGTGATGAACTCAGAGTTATGTTATGACGCATATATTCTGGTCTGGTTGTGTTAGCTGGAAAAGCTGCTCAATGTGACCTCAAGTTTCTGGATGTTTTGATCTGCTGAAGTACAAGGCTTCTGTTAACTAATCCTGAAGTTAATTTGGTCCGTCTGCTAACCCTCACTCTCTCTCTCTCTGTTCCTCATAGTCACTCGTTATCATTATTATTCATTTCTAAAAGATGAAGAGGCATAATAGGTCAGTTACTTTCTCATTATTTTTGCTGAGAAAGGAATAGCAATAAAGGCAGATCTTTGCCCAGCCTCTCTCTCTCACACACACCTCTCTCTCTCTCTCTCTCTCTCACACACACACACACACAGCAGTATAAGAGGCAAGCAGTATAAGAGTCTGCCGCTCATCTGCAGAAGGAGAGACTCCAACAGACGGAGCATTGCCAGTCTGACAGAAAGAACGCAGAGGTCAGTGACTGGAACTTTATTCTGCTGATTTTACACAACTGCTCTGTTCATACTTCTTTTGCTTTTCGTAATAGACAAAGAAATACAAGATTACATATCTAAAGTACCTTGTAAAGTAACAGCTAAAACATTTACTCATTTGCAGAGTTTTCATCTAGCTCTCAGCTACTGTTCTGAGTAACTTTTTCCAATGCTTTGTCTTGGTTTGGGAGTCTGTATGCATTCTAGTATTGTTGAATTTAACAACACTTCTGAAAGTCTTGTGTTGTTTGGTAAAATCACAGTTTATTTTCCATCAGTGTTCTGTCAAATTCAACTAATGCAAACAAAGTCTGAAAAGTCAGTGTTTATGGTGAATTTTGTAAATGATTGGTTTCATATACTTATAGTAGTCTTATAAGCCCAAACCTCCTTCATGTGCTGACAATGTGGCCCTTTTTTCAAGAGATTGCCCTAATTCAGCTGCAGCTAGGTTCCAAAACATCCTTAATGCTTTTGAGACTCAAACTATGTCTGAGCAATATTCAAATAGTTCATGTACTATTCATTACATACACATTACATAAAACTTGACCTAACTTATTTTCTTTGACCCAAGATGGTAACAGAACACTTTCCTCACTCCTTCTGTTTTCTTGACTCTGTGTAAGAACACACACTGCTGCCAAAGCAGTTTATATCATGGAAAATACTAAAGCAGCCAGTCCTGAACATTTTCACCAAACCACAAGAATAATGCTGCTCAGTGTTTGTAACATTGTGACTGAATCATCAGTCATGCTAGTCCTGTTCTATTTAAGGCTGCAGTTCTGCTCGTGTCAAACTACATCACCTTCTCTCAAAGGCTTCAGTGAACCTATGCTTTTTAAATTCATCTCTAAGTAAAGCTGCATTAAAGATGCTAAATCATCACTGACGTTTAAAACCCAGTTCTTATAAGTGAAGCAGCATTCAGCACTGAAACTTTGCATATTACATATATGAACAACGAATCATTTTGAAGACAAGTTTCCACTTTTGAATGACTCCAATCCATACATACGCTGAAGGAGTCACTCAGTTTCTTATAGAGAAACCCAACCTTTCATGGTTGAGGGGCATAGAAGGGAAAAACTGGGCCACTAATGAGATGGAAAGCAAACTCACCTGACCCTGAGCTGTGAGGTAGACTGTAGCATGACAGGTAAACAAACCACAGAATGTAGTCTGCAAAACTGTCTGGCACCAAAATCTACCTGCAAACACAAATAGTTAAAATAAACATTCTGTCATCATTTGAGCTTTGTATGTCAGCCACATACATCATTTGAGCTTTGTTCTTTTGTGAAACACAAAAGAAGATGTTGTGCAAAGAAGTCTCTGTGTGTAAAACTAAAAATAACGCCTTCAGATCTCATTTGTTCCTGAGCATATTCAAACTAACACTAGTGTTAATGATGCTAAACACTGTTGCTTCTCATATCTGACAGACTGAATATGAAACAGAAACACTTATTTATAAAGCACATTTAAAAACAACATAAACTGATCCAATGTAGCCAATGTGGAACAGATAGATGTAAATAATTAGAAAATCTGAGCGTTCTAGCCTACTCAACCCTGAATTTAAGCCAGTGGAGGAACACTAATATAAGGAAAGTATGGTCTCTGATTTTAGACATTGTCAAAAGACTCTTGGCTGCATTTTGAACAACTTGCGAGTGAGATGATGTAGATTGAATTACAGTAATAGATGACTAATGCATGGATGACTAATTCCAAATCTTGGAATTTACAAAGCAGAATATGCTTTGTAGTTTTCCAATAGAGTCATGTCAAAGAAGTCAAAAATCACTCCAAGGGTCTTGTAAGTTTAGAGTGGAACTAACTGGACTTTTAGGACAGGGAAAGAAGGGATGGGGCAACCTAAAATCAAACGTTTGTTTTATCTTCATTAAGCTGCAAAAAAGTGTTCACCATCCAACTCTTAATATCATTAATGCACTTGAACAAGACATTAAATGAAAATGTAGTGCCAGGCCTTACTGGAAGGTAAAACTGGGAATAGTTAGCATAACTGTGATAATCAATATTATATTCCCAAAGAATGTAGCCAAATAGGAAGTATATAAAGGGGGAATAATAAAGGTCCCAAAACGGATCCCTGGGGCACGCTACACAATAAACGAGCAGATGATGAGGAAAAAATGATCAAATTTCCAAAATAGGTCCTGTTCTCAAGGTAAGAAGTAAAAGCCTGTGCAGTGCCCTAGATACCTACCATATGACATTAGTGAAGAATATAACAGTCAGTGGTATCAAATGCCACGCTCAGATCCAACAAAACTAAAGCAACACATGAGCCTGAATCCAGAGCAAGCAAAATATAATTTGTGATTATATAGGGATCTAAAACCAGATTGAAATGACCAAAATGTTAAAATAATTTAAAAAGACAAAAATATTTTCAAAAATATTACTTTGTGCTGCAGGATACAAATATTTCCCCCAGCAGAGTTTGCACAACTGCATGTTTAAATCTAGCTGTCACAAAACCTTTGTCTAGAGACTGGTCTTTACTACAGCTGTCACCATAGGACTAATAGCAGAATAAACATCTTTAATATCCAACAATAACAATATCTAACTTGGAGCCAGAACACTTGCGATAGCTAACTGGATTAAAGAGAGAGGTTGGAAATGAGACAGACAACTAACAGGAGGAGATAGATGTTAAACATCTAATTCAAAATAGCACAAGACCAACACAATAGCCTCAGAACTGGTGGATAAAGGGAGAGAAATGGTGAGAGCAATCAGATTCAAACACAACTGGATAGTGGTCAAACATACATGGCTCAATAACCTCCAAATCTGAAAAAAAAAAAAAACATAAGATCAATTGCATGACCACAGTTGGATTGGTGTTAAAATCTCTAAGAATCAATTGGCTGTTAGCACGAGTCACCATTTTTGGAGCTTGACAAAAGTGTTGTCATTGCATGGTAAACATAGCATGAATATTGTTCAAAACACTTAATTTTGGAATTAAATTTATAATGATCAATTGTATGATCAATAAGTACAATTGAATCAATTGTAATTATTGTGTTACTGTCCAACCCTGTTAAATCTAAGATAGATGTACAGCACCATAAGTACAGTCTATATGACTCTATGTTGTTGTTTTGTCTCAGGGTTCATGGGTCAGATCTCCTCTCTGCTGCTATGAGTCCTCATGCCTGGATCTTTTGCGCCCTTCTCTGCGTCCTCACTTGTGAACGGAGCAAGAGTGCATACAAAGGGCCCGTCCTGAGCCGAAAGCGGAGACTGGTAGAGGACGTAGCCGATGGGGCCCGGAGAAAGTGCTCTTATACATTCTTGGTCCCAGAGCAGAAGATCACGGGGCCGATCTGTGCCAGCCAGGGCCCTTCTCTGCCAGATAAAGAGCGCGTGACGCAGTTGGATATAGCTGATGTCCGGGAGCTCTTGACCAAGCAGAGACGTGAAATGGACACACTCCGGATGATTGTGGATGTGGATGGAAACATGGTTAATGAAATGAAACTTTTACGCAAAGAATCACGCAACATGAACTCCCGCGTCACCCAGCTGTACATGCAGCTGCTGCACGAAATCATTCGCAAGCGTGATAATTCGCTGGAGCTGGCACAGCTGGAGGGACGGATCCTCAACGGCACGGCCGAGGCACTGCGGCTGTCTGTCCTCTATAGGGAGCTAGAGGTGCGCTTCTCCACACTGGCCGCACTGGTCAATAACCAGTCGCTGCTGATCGCGGCTTTGGAGGAGCGATGCCTGCAGGTGTATGGGAGTCACAGACGAGAACCGCTGCCTCCGCCACTTGTGCAGGTCGTGCCTGAGAACATCCCGGTGTATGTGCCTCGTTTTTCCAATGAGATCCAGAGGCGTCAAGGCTGGCCCGTTCCAGAGGACAGGAGTTCCAGGACGGCTCCGGCACCCACAGGAGGCTCCCCTCAGGGGAACGTCAGTCTGGAGGGTAATGAAGCCATTACACAGCAAAACACACAGTATCTGTGTTTGCCAACCAGCACTCATGTCATTTCCATTAGTGTCACTACACTGCATTGAAAATCAACACTCATATGCACACCAAACACATCACATTTAAAGGAATAAGTCACATTTAAGCAATAGAATCATCCTGAAATACCAGAGGCTGCTGAATAGGACTGCATTTCTAGGACCCTTTTTGTGTGGCAGTGCCACCTAGTCAATTCTACTCTATCAGACTAGAATTCTAACCTGAAACAAACAGGTGCAAAAACTAGACCCATTAGTATTATATTTTAAATAGTCTTTTCATCTTGTTTTTTATGTAAGAGCGGCACAGTCATCTGTAACTTAAATGTGCAAGGATTTTGGTGTTTGTCGCTTCCAGTTATTTTATCTGTACAAAACTCTGTTAAGACGCTTGATGTTGCAAACTGGCATTATCAAATAATCTAATTTATTATCACAATCATAAATACACTGGTCAGTGCAAACTATTTATACTGTTTCAAGAAGGTTACCATCAGTTACATGTAGGGTTAAGGGTTTGGTATTGCATGATATTGCTTAATGTTAGTAACTTTCCACAAGTTTAGTTTTCGGATACATGCAAAATAATCAGACAATAAAAAGTAATTGTGAACTTATGTACCTTGAAGAGTAGAGCATTATGCTTGCAATTCATCAGGTTAATTCCCAGGGAAAACAAGAACTAATAGAAAAACATCTGCCAAATGTATGACTGTAAATCAAGAACATATCAGAAATGTGCAGTGTGTAATGTACAAAAGCCTAATAAGACCCAATAAATCATTTAAACCATAGGCCTGTGCAGAATATTACTCAGTCAAGAAAATTGAGCTAGTTCTCTCTCTTGTTAGCAGCTGACCTTATACACATTAACAGATAACTGGTAATCTATATCTGAAAGGCACAAGAGCATAACTGAAGATATATGTCAGTATTGAAGAGCTTTATTGATGCTCGTGCCTCATCAGCGGTGTGCGTTCACTCATTTGTGTGTGCTGGTGTCTCGAGGTCCCTTTCGGGACTGTCTTCAGGCGATGCAGGCAGGACACTCCACCAGCGGGACGTATCTTCTGAAGCCGGACGGGACGGAGACACCTGTACAGGCCTGGTGTGAGCATGACGTGGACAGAGGCGGCTGGACGCTTATCCAGAGGAGGAAAGATGGATCTATCAACTTCTTCAGAAACTGGGACAGCTACAAGGTAGCGATGTCTGATTCACAATCAATTACTTTTGAATGACCAGTTGAAGTACCAATTGACTTTGTCATCAAAAACAGTGGGATAAATTACAATATTCCAATGAAAATGAGACAAAAACACATGGCGGAATAACAGTGCAATCTTTGGAGAATATTAAAAAGCAATCGAGTGCTCCAGTGGTGACGCATTTTTGTAAGCAAGCCCATAAGTTTGCATCACTCTGGTTCCCTTGACAAAAAACCCAGAAGGATTTTTTCCTTTGGCTTTTGGATTATTGCAGAAAATATGCCCTGTGACCCACAAAAGTTTATGATTGTTATATGTTTTGTTCACTATCCAGGTTCATTGGAAATACATGCTTCTACCTACATTTCTGCAAAACTCAAAATACTTACAATACGTAAAATACGTACAAATCGCTGCAGTTTCCAGTTGAAGTGAACACTAGAGGCCGCAAAACTCTGACAACTTTTATTTCTTTTCACACAAAGTATGATTTACAAGGCCAGACTTTTGATTTTCACTCAATTCCTTGCACAATAGTATATTATGACCTCACAATAATTTTAACATGCTGTGAGATTTGAAAACAGGCACTTTTGAACATTAGTGTTGCATATCCAGCTTCACACGTTTGGGTTTTCTAATGCAGTAGGTTTGCTTGGAAGTGTTGCACTTGTGAGATGAAGCACTCCGGTACGAATCCTGTGAAACTAAGGTTCGACAAAACAGCTCAAACCCGTGTAGAAGCAGATTAAAATAGCACTGCTGCATCAGCGAATTCCTGTACTAATGTAACAAAAACATGGCCCAACTTTTAGCACTACTTGCGGGATATTTCACTTTAAAACTTTAAAACGCCTCGGTTGCTTGTTCGTCATGATAAACTTCACAAATTAACACAACTTTTATGAAATTTTAAGCCTAAAGGCAATTGGCAGAAGTGAAAAGCTAAACTACAATAAACGAACTACATCACGGTCACATGACTTTGATAAATATTTCTGGAAGTTTGAGTAAGAATATTCGGATTCGAAACACAACGTCTAGTGAGTAGAAGAGTTTGGCATGATGGTGTTCAATGTCCTGACAAAATCTGTGGTGCCATTCAAGACAAGTAAAAGCTTAAAAACACACACACAAGCAGGCATTACTGATGTATTTTATGTCGTAGAATAAAACATGGAAATATCTTGATCTTGTGTTCAACACAGATCTCATTTCAGGCATTTAACCAAAAACCCACTGGCTTCAGGACGATGGAACACGAGGTGCTAAAATACAACTGGGTTCCAGGTTTTGCCTACAAAAATACCTAATCCCTACAGCACTCTATACAGACAAATGATTATATGAGTTGGACCGTGTGTCTATGAGCTGTGATTTGCACATTCAGCAAACAGACCTTCATGAGCCCCTGTCAGAGAATCAGACTCAGAGGAACACTAGTAATGAAGGTGGAGATGATGTAGCTCCCAAAGAGCTGGATCTGGATCTCAGGATCTGCGCCTCGCATCCGTTTGTTTTGATTGCGCTCGTGCCTGTGTGTCAGTGGTTCTTTCATTCTGAGCCCCCCCCCCACACACACACACGTTTATTTTTATAAATTGTGGGGACATTCCATAGGCATAATGGGTTATACTGTACAAACCGTATTTTCTATCACCTACACCTAATCCTACCCCTTACGGGAAACTTTGTGCATTTTTACTTTCTCAAAAAAACTCACTCTGTATGATTTAAAGACGTTTTGAAATATGGGGACATGGGGCAACGTCCTCATAAATCACCTTCACCTTGTAATACCCGTCATACCCATGTCATTATACAAATTTGTGTCCTCATATGTGACATAAACGCACACACATGCGCACACACAGGGAAGCCTCCTAAACCTCAACGTCACACACTTTCCAGTGAAGCCAAAGCATGTGATGATGAGCTGCTGCTGCAGGTGTGTTTGCGCTGTAACTAAACTCACACATACTTATTGCTGTAGTGAAATAATAACAATCGGCTGCAGTATGTGCTGAAATCAGCAGTGATGTCTTTAAAATCCCTCATCAGCCCAAAGCCCTCAAAGAAGCCTGAGGTTACTTTGCATTTCCAGTAATTCAAAGGTAAAATGCGGGGGCAATGATAACACCGTCCAGTGACGGCTGTAAATCTCTGCGTTCTGCTCTCGTTTTCTTGTCCTCCAGAAAGGCTTTGGTGACGTGGATGGTGAGCACTGGCTGGGTCTGGAAAACATTTACAACCTGGGCAAACAGGAAGACTACAAGCTGCTGTTGGAGCTGGAGGACTGGATGGGGAAGAAGGTTTACGCGGCCTACAGCAGCTTTTACCTGGAGCCCGAGAGCCAGTCGTACCGTCTGCGTCTGGGAACCTACCAGGGCAACGCCGGGGATTCACTGACCAGCCACAACGGCAAACAGTTCACCACGCTGGACCACGACAACGACGCCTTCTCAGGTGATAACATAAAGATTTGCACTCATGGAAATTACTAAAGCAGTCAAACCTGTTCATTAGAAGGTGGTGTCCCAATACTTTTGGCAGTAAAGTGTAGATTAACTGAGAGGCAGAATGACTAAGACACTGATTATTGATTGTCTTTCAGGTAACTGTGCTCATTTCCACAAGGGTGGCTGGTGGTACAGCGCCTGCGGACAGGCCAATCTGAACGGCGTGTGGTACTCCGGAGGAGTCTATCGCAGCCGCTTTCAGGACGGCATATTCTGGGCTGATTATGGAGGGGGTTTTTACTCCATGAAGTCTGTGCGTATGATGATCAGACCCATTGACTGAAGCCGGACCGACTGCTTTTAGGACAGTGGAAACAGGTTTTAACCAGTTTGTATGAGTAATGCTTGGGGTTTGCTTGATTTACAAATGATGTGACAGAGAAATGAAAAGTGTACAGTTACAGATGAAAGTACCATCACCATTTTGTAATTAAAAATGTATATCAGTCTTCTCAGTGTCATGCTTTGAGCACATTTTAGCAAACCGTGTCCATGACAAGATGTTTGATCGGGTTTTTCATGATTAGAAATAAGTCATAATAGCATCTGCGATGACTACATAGCAAAACGTGTTCTATTTAATTGCTACCTTAAAGACACTAAAAAATAAATAAAAAACATCTTACTTAGTATTTTTGTTTCTAGTAAAAAAATATATAAAAATTCTTAAGTTAAGATGCATTTACCAAGCAAAATGACATAAGCTAATTTGTTTCCAGGAGAAACAAACAAACAAACAAACAAAAAATTAAGTGTTAAATTTTGCTTAAAACAGGTAAAAATCTTGTTTTAAGAATATTTTACTTAACCCAATGGAAGACAATTTTACTCTTGAGATAAGCCTTTTTTTCTTGCAATGGGGCTATTTCTACATGGTTTGGTGTAAATGAAGCTATTTAGGTTAATTCAGTAATGTATTTTTTTTTCTTTTTCAATCCATTATGAGCTTTCCAGTGAGAACATAATGTAACAATATTTTGATTTAACATAAACATTTAATTATTGCAGAAGTTCATTCAACTCCAAATGCTGCCACTTTCTATCATTCTGTCGTTTTGATCAAACACAGAGACTCTAGAAACATTCAAACATGTATTTAGGTGAAATACAGCCGTCCATACGCCACAGTTTCTCCCACCTCCTGTTTATTTTGGTGGCTTTTTAGGCGTTACAGGGGTAGAAGAACGGGGCACAGACAATGAGAAACATATTGCTGGTCTCCAGACGGCGCTGCATGGGGAAAGTGGGTAAGAGGAACCGTTGGATGGAAATGGGCCAAATGTCTGTGGTTGTTGTGTGTTTTTCCTTCTCCTCCATCAGTCCAGCTACTGGCTAATGCACATGTTCTCTGTGCAGACGTTTAACTGACTTTAGCTTTGAATAAAAGCTTCTGCTTCATCAATGCGTGGAAGTGTAGATTTATTGCTTTTGTAGTTGAATGGTTGGCTTCATTGCTGCTATAATAGTGTTACTAAAGGCTTTTGATTCAAACTTGCCATTCTTTTTCATTCATTTTTGATTAACTGACTTTCAGAAATGCAAATTAACTCTCGATAACTTGGCAGGAAACCTGAAGCAATGAAACGAAGGACCAGACTTGTTTTTGTCAGTTTGTGGTCTGAAAAACGCTCCGCTAACATGAAGGAGCAAGAATAACGTGTTTGTTTTATGGAAGGGTCACAGATTTAAAGTCCATCCATCTATCATTCTTCACATCTATCCCAGCGTCTCAGAGAAACACCCTGAATGGATGGTCCATCCATCAAACCCAGATTTAAAGACTTCTTCCTAAAAACACACAAAGAGTGGAAAAGTACAAACACAGCAACACAAAGAAACTTGAGTAATTGTACAGCTTCATCTCAAACTGATGATCAAAATGACAAAGAAACAGCCAAGAGACCAATAACACACCACCACTACAACTTTAATATGTCTTTATGGAGTGTTTATTGCCATATAAACAGAGAAAAATCTGCTCTTTAATTTGTCTTTTTCCATCACAAAGTTTTTTAAAGAATGACTAGATGGAGCTCTAGGCATTTGCTATGCATGGGTTTTGGTCATTCTGTGTGGTTTATAGGTGTTTTCCTCCGGTCTGGCATGAAAAGAGTCACTCCTGGTCTCCTGGTCTGTAGATGTGACTGTTTTCTGGTCCAACAGATGAAAACAGAGCATCTGATCTGCAGTAGCAGAAGTAGGAATCATTTATGTCTGGAGCATACATTTTCATTTATTCACAGAAGTAATGTGTATTTTGTAGCACAGTGGTATGCTCTTGATGGTATGTTCCTCCTGTCTGTATTCAGCACATACTGTAGGTTGCTCTCACAGCATATAGACACTCAGAGCATCCAGAAGCATAAACGCAAACCTCACATTAACATAACCGTGCTGGTTGCATTAGCACATCCCTGAAGCACACAGGGAGCCAGTGTGATCCCCAGCGTTTCCAGAAACTCCTCTGGTTTCTCAGGCTGAAGGAAAGGCCTTCTTTCAGCGCTGGCATAGCGTGAGCCGGGCCTGAAATCTGACTGGCGTTCGCATCGTTTGACCATGTCTGGTGAAGCGTGATCCTGTCGAGCGGTTCGTGACTGCTGGCTCTCAGGAGGTGCTTGTGGGTGAAGGTGACATCTCTGGCCCACATGCGGAGACCACACGGCTGTCCTGGACATCTGAAGGGAATCATTCTGAGAGCGTAGAGTGGAAAAGAACTCGACACAGAGAGCCGAGAGATGCTGTGAAAAACCTCCACTAATAAATTCCACTTAAAGGATCAATCATTTTCCAGGACCAGAACAAACATGCATTTTATTCGAAACATGGTTTTGTCAAAACATCCTAAATTTGCCATATAAACAGAAAAAAACAATCAGGCAAATAGATTTATAGGTTCTGCTCCTAAATTTTGTAATCTTTTTATTTAAAAGTGTCTTGTAGTTTTCATTCTTGCATTCATTATTTGAATGCTGGATATTTATGAGAAATATTTGATATGATAAAATGCAATAAACAGTAAGCTGCAACAAAACATGTTTGAAAACCTCAGATTCATCCAGAATGATTATTTTATGCTCCAGCTTTTAACCCAGCATATGATAGTGACAAAAAGAACATTTCTTGTATTTTTACTAGCCTGTTTTGTTCCGGTAGAAGAATCAGTCTTCAACATCATTGCATGTCTTCAGTAAACACCTGCATTTCCAGATGCTTCAGTGAGAGTCGAGGTGTAAAGAGTACCTGAAAACCATACTTGAGTAAAAGTACAGATACCTTAAAGTGAAAATTACTCCACTACAAGTTACAAGTCACCAATTCCAAAACAACTTGAGTAAAAGTATTAGAGTATCTGATTTTAACAGTACTTAAGTATTTAACTTGTAATAAATATAGGCTCAAAGATGCACTAGTAAAAGAGACATGCCAGTCAACAGCTGTAGCGTCGTGGAGAAGCTGGGGAAAACAGGCAGAGGCAAGGATCTATGTGTAGGCATTTCATGGAAAAACTAGAATAAACAATAAACCAACAACCACAGGCAAACAGACAACCCTTACATTCAACAACTCACAAAGAACTGAAGAAACATATATATATAGGAGGCAAACAAGCTGAACAAGATAAGATACAAACTGACTACAAACGCCATGGGAGACAGGAAGTGACATAGAAGTCCAGGACAAAGCACAGAAATAGCAACTAAAACAAGAAAGTGCTGATTTGTGAGGAGAGCAATAACACTTATTTTCTGAAAGCAAAATAAAACTGAACACCTCACAAAATTGCAAAAACAAAACAAACAATAACCTTTAAAAGGTCTCTGCAGTATAAAGGATAAATAAAATAATGTTAAGTAAAATTAAAAAGTCAAAGTCTTCTTTCTCTGGATGTGCTGGTTTGGACCTCATTGCCAGCAGCAGTCATGTCCTCGTCTCATATATAAAACACCTGTGATTCACAACTACTGGCTAACGAGCTTGCATTCACTTAAAGTAACCTTGTTGACAGGTTTGGGTGAGTAAGGACAAAATGCACAAGATATAGCACTTTCAGTGCCCTGTAGATGTCAATATCACATCTTTTGTAGCAGAAATAAACTGCTGCAGAAAAGCTATAGGCACCATGCAAAATGTAATGTGTAACTGCAACACTCATTACAAATGTAGTGGAGTAAAGAGTAAAAATGCTAACATCTTTGATACTCAGTACAAGTACAAAGTATCTGAAAAGATACTTAAGTACAGTAATTAGTTACATTTACTGAAGTACTTTACAGCTCTGCCTTCAAATACAGTGAAACCTGAGTAAATGTGAAATGCTCTTGAGTATTGACATTCACAGATGGCAGGTCATGGGCAGAGCGCCTGTTGAAACACAAAGATCTGCCATGAGACAGAATAAAAATGTCGGCAAGCCATTACACAGTGTTTTACAGAGAATATGATGCGCTGTAAAAAAAGTTTATGTGATGAGATGTTTGTTGTTCAGTTTACAAGCGCAGTAGTAACATGACTCCTGATCATTCCATTTCAACACCTTAGAAATGAACGTTTGAGGTGATGCAGTTCAGTTTAATAACAGTGCAGTTCATTAATTGTTCATATACACTATTTTTTGCACATTCATCTGTGTATGTGTGAGTGGAGTGGCAAACTGCAGACTGAACAAGCAAAAGGGATTATGCCACCGCCTCGTGGGGGAAATATAAAAACTCTTACCTAAGGAAGACTGAGTGAGTGTCAGGATCTTAGTCCTCCCATGCAATGCTTTAAAGGAATAGTTCACCCAAAAATAAAAATTCTGTCATTAATTACTCACCCTCTTGTTGCTCCAAACCCGTAAGACCATTCATCTTCAGAACACAAATTAAGATTTTTTTGATGAAACCTGAGAGCTTTCTGACCCTGCAATACAACTGACACGGTCAAGGCCCAGAACGGTAGTAAAGACATCGTTAAAATAATCCATGTGACATCAGTGGTTCAATCGTAATGTTATTAAGCACAGGACCCCGTAAATTACGCAAGGCCACCTCCACCTCGTGTCAAAGCGGCACGGCGCTTTCAATCTGCTGCAGAGACAAGGAAAAATAGGAAAGAAAGTGAGCAAGATAAGGGTAATTGATGGATTTCATAAAGCTGACGCTGAAATGGGGAAAAAGGTTGTTTTTGTTTATTAAGTACAGTACAGTTTTTATTTAACTTTTAGGTACAACACATTTGAATTAAATCATTATTTATTATCATTATTTATTATTATTATTATTTACCTGTATGTAAGCACAGTGCAGTGTTAATGTTCAGACGTTGTATTTACATTGTTAAATTGTAAATGTACAGATATTGTACATATATATTCTGAGATGGTGCCTAACCATTTGATCGTGTCTGTTTGGATCATAATCACATGGTAACCTGTGTTAATGCTTCTTCATTCAAAGCTTCATAACATATAATCATCCCATGAAATTATTAACAACTCAAATAGTGTGAAATAACAGAATCAATATTTATCAAAGCAGAATTGTGCAAGTTTGAAAGTTGATGCATCCCACATAAAAGGCTGCTCATCCCTAAGATTTGATCATTAATATGTACTTCTTCTTTAATTTACTTCGTATTGTAATAATAATCAATATTTTTCTATTAATGATCAGGCAAGTTTCATGATGGTGGTCTGACGGTGAGCCTGAAGTGGTGGTCCAATATCCAGAAATCTGATTTTACTACCCCCCCCCCCCCCCCCTTGAAAATGTCTCCTGCGACAACGCATGCGCTGCACTTTGTTTACAAGCAGAAGAAGACGCATGCTGTACAACAGTCTTCATAAACATATCTGAAGATTTCAACAGCGAGGATGACTTGCAACTGTTGTTGTCCAGCCTTATTTATTTGAAGCAGAATATACAGATGAACTATGAGTGATTCTACATCTGTTCTTAACTGTTCTTTTTTTCTGTTGGATGGAAAGCACTTTGTGATGCTTGCTCTAGAAAGGTGCTATTGAAATAGAGTACTTGCTTACTCCTGCGTCAGCAGCATCACACACATGCATCGGGATATTCTCATGAACATGCGGCAGAGACTGACACGAAAAAAAAGAAATTGTTGAATAAACAATTTTGTTATTTTTGCTTTATCATAGCTTAGCATAGCAAAGTATTCTCATAGATATTATGATCTACATGTATTCTCACAAAATTACAGTTGAACCACTGATGTCACATGGACTAGTTTCTCAATGTCCTTACATTTCTGGGCCTTGAATGTGTAAGTTGCATTGCAGGATGTATGCAGTTTTATACATTAAAAACTACACAAGTTACTAATTTCCATAAACACAAGCAGAGGTTGAGAAAAGCACAGGAACACATGATCACTCAGCAGGACTCTATATGAGGATTTATTACATTTATTCTGATGTTATTTCACTGACAGAAGTTCAGCTGCAGTATTAATGTCATGAAGAGAAAAGAAGAGACTCAGTAATAACACTGTTACTGATTTATCCTGCAGCTCAAAGCATTATGGGTAGAATCTCTCATCAGTCTATTCTGATTCCTCAACACAGTTTCACTGATGATCCAGAACCAACCAAAAACCCAGGATAGAGGGTCTGAGTGAATGTGGTCTGGACTGTGTGGATGAGGGTCATTGTGTCAGAGACGCTGTAGAAGGACAGAGTTCCTGCTCCGTGATCCACAAACACTCCTATTCTCCTGATGATGGGCTTTACAGGGAGACGAGTCTCTATGTTATTGTGTCTGAATGAGTATTTGGAGGGATGGCAGTACAAACTCCAGGACTGCTCATTAGATCCAAACACACACTCATCACCCAGTCCCTTCCTGCTGATGCTCTTATATGACACTGATATACACACAGCTCCACTCCACTGCAGCTCCCAGTAACAGCGTCCACACACACGCTCTCTACACAACACCTGATACTCATCAAATCTGTCTGGATGATCAGGATACGGCTGATCTGTGCCAGTGACAGTAATCACTCTGTTTCTCTCAGACAGACGGAGGCGTTTATTCACTGTGTTCAGATCCAGAGTGAGCTGCTGGGAATCTGATGGAGATAAAACACATCAGAATCAGGAATTATGGATCTGTTTGATCTGTTCATGTAGCTGAACTCTTCATGTTCAGGGTTCACGAGACCCAGCCTATCTGAGGGGTGTCCTTGTCCCCCTAAACAGGGCCGGCTCTAGGTTATTTGGTGCCCAAGGCGAGAGTGCCCCCCCCCCCCCTTGGAAAAAGCAACTCCACAGTTATTCCATAGTTATTCATTTTTTATTTTAAATGGGAACTTTTACCCCATCATTTAAAGCGCTAAAACCAGCTGTCAGATGTTTTCGCGCCACTCCCGGTTGCTGAGCAACGCGTGTGAGTTTGACAGCTGTCAGAGTGCCTCGTCGTTTTTAGGATTGTATAATCTAGTAAAAGAAATGGACAAATACAAGCAGTGTGTGGACAGTGCACAGTAAAAGTGTACAGCGTGTGCGCGGCTTTCATAATACGATACATACATTTAATTAACTTTTTTTTTTTTTTTTAATTCTGCAATTTTGCGCCCCGTCCAGCAGATGGCTTAAGCTGATTCATTTTTATGTATAGGACAGTCGAAATCTTCTAGGGCTGTGGCCGGGGTTTGCGTGATGTGATTTTATTGTTTATATACCATATTTATGTTTTTGCTTTGCTTTTTTTTATTATTATTATTATTATTAAGCTGGTCTGATCGATTCTCAATGAAAAAAGAAAAACTGTCAATATTCTGACTAGGGTGACCAGATGAGATTGGTTGAAATTCGGGACGGGGGGGGGGTAATGAATAATGAATAATAAAGATAATGAATTTCAAACGAAAGTGACTGAACCAATCATGTTTTTATTAATATAAGTAGCCTACATATACATACAATTTTATATAATATAGAAGTAATGTTAGGCTATTTTTATACTTCAAACTGAAGTTAATGAACCAAAAAAAAAAAAAAAAACAAGATGCTGCAGCCAATGACCAGCCGGCGGGGGCTGGTTGCCAGGCTGCAGGATGACTCAACCTCGCTCCACAGACAGTTTTTTATGTTTTATCAGACAATAACTATTTAAGATTTTGCTTCAGTATAATTTTCGGGACAATTAGAGCGGGATTCGGGATTCGGGACAGCAGCTTAGATTTCGGGACTGTCCCGAATTTTTCGGGACGTCTGGTCACCCTAATTCTGACAGCTGACATGAAAGAAAAACATAGGTATCATTTCATATAAATAACTGTGTATATTTGATAACTATAATAACGATATATAATTTTTATATTTAAAAAAATAACAATAATAATTTTTGCAGTACATCACCACCAAGGAAGATGAATGAAAACTGAGGAATTGTGCCTTTGTCCCTGTACCTTCTTCGTAAGTATCACACTGTTTTAGTTTTAATGCATTGTTGACTACTTTTAAATGTTTTGATCACATGCCCATAATACAGGTGGAGCATTTTGCTCTTGGATTTTAAAACACTTTTTCTCCTCCTTTTTCTGTATTTTTGTCTTTCTAAGAAGCACCAGAATCATAACTATACAAGAGACATTTCTAAAGAACGAGGAATATCATTTGAAGGTACAAAATGAAAAGAGAAATCTCATTGTGCCACTTTTCACAGCAGTTTTGTAGCGTCTGAGTTGCTTTAACTGTGACTAAGGATTGACTTCATATAGCATTCTTTAAGCAGTGTTGATGATCTTAAAAGGCTTTGTTGTTTGTGTCTTATCAAGGCCAGAAGAGACCAGGAAAGGTGTCTACATCTCAAGTAGGGATGTCTTCTAGAATGTTTGTTTTTAATTATTTTTGTTGTTATTTTTTGTAGTTTTTTAATTTAATATATCAGTGATAGTCCTCTGCAATTTGCTTGTTTTTTTCAGAGTGGAACAAGCATTGAGGAGCATATTCAAGACATCGCTGGAAGTGCTCAGCCCTGTCTCCTGGCTCTGGGAAGAATTATTCCGTTTTGCTCAGCATGCCATTCCATGCAAGTCAATCTCTTCTCTTGATGCCTTTGACGAACTGTTTAATGGGGTTAATTTACCCAAAAATGAAAATTGACATTTCATTCTAAACCTGTAAGACTTTCATTCATCTTCAAAACACCAATGAAGATATTTGAATGAAATATCTGAGAGATTTCTGTCCTTACATTGAGAGTCCACGCAACTAGCACATTCAAGGCCCAGAAAGGTAGTAATGACATCATTAAAGTAATCCGTGTGACTCCACTGGTTAAACCTTAATTTTATGCACGCATTCACAAAATGTCTGCTTTAATTTCAAACAAAACTCGTCTGTTGTCGTGCTCTCGTGTATGCTTGTCAGGGATTCATATTTTCATAAAATGATAAATTTATTAAAAACTTCCTTCAAGCTAACAAAGCACTCAAGTTGCTTAATAAAACTGACGTTAAACCACTAGAGTCTCACGGGTTAATTTAATGATGTCTTTAACACATTTCTGGGCCTTGAAAGATGTAGTTATAGGCTAGCGATGAAATTATAGAAGTCTGCCAGATTTCATTACAAATATCTTCATTTGTGTCCAGAATATGAACAAACGTCTTATAGGTTTGGAATGACATGAGGGTGAGTAATTAATGAGAATTAAAATTTTTGGTGAACAAACTTCTTAAGGCACAGTTTGTTTTTGGCACCACTTATAACACTATTCTACACGAGATGTACACTTTCATTCAGACCACTGTGTTCAACAAAGATGTTGGCAAAGTGAAGGTCCTTGTATTGCTGAGGTTAGAGCAAGGCTGCTTAGCTAGGTGGCTCAACCGCTTCTGTACTGAGTAGAGTGATGTACTGTCATTTCATGCAGACACGATGTATTTTTGTGCATGAAATTGTGTATTTTTCTTGAGCATGACAGCATTGTAATGTTTTAAATCTGACGTTGTTGATTTTGTTTTCTGTTCCGTTATTAAAACACCAGATGGGATTTAAAATGAGAGAATTTTTCACTATTATAAATGTAAATGAACTCTACATGTGAAACATTAACACTAATTAGAATAAATTCCTGCAGAGTTAAATTGTGGTAACACAGAACAGAGTTAATTTCCCCTTGTGTTAAACTCTGGGAACACTATTCAGTGTCGAGCAGTGTTACTTTTTTTACTCAAAATAGAGTTGATTTAACTCTGAAAATTTGACACTATGATGAGAGTCAATGTATCACCAATTCTGAGTGGGACCAAATACACTCGGGCCAAGTGTTAAATTTAACTCTTATAGAGTTCATTTAACACTGAAAACTGTACGGTGTAGTCAGAGGTGGGTAGTAACGAGTTACATTTACTTCGTTACATTTACTTGAGTACATTTTTTGGGTAACTAATACTTTTAGAGTATATTTTAAAATGGGTACTTTTACTCTTACTCAAGTATATTTTTAGAGAAAAAACGGTACTTTTACTTCGTTACTGTGGGCGTCGCGCCTCTCGCTACTTTATCTTAATGCAATACAAGTTAAAAATGCTTCAGTTTATTCCAAACGCGCCGTCTACTTTTCTCTGGGCAATGAACGATGCCCGTTCGCGAATGATTCATTCTTTTGAATCGATTCTGTATAAAGGCTTTATCAAACCAGTTGGCAAACCAGTGAATCGGTTCGCGAATCAGTTTGAATGATTCGTTCAGTTCCCTGCCGCACGCGCTGAGTCTCTGAAGCCGTTCTCTCTCAGATAACAGAGAGTTTAAGAACATCAAGAGCGCTGAAGACATGGCTTTGGATCTACAGTTCAGGTGAAAGCAAATCTGCAAAGGCTTGTTTGCTAGAGCTATATGAAGATCTTTATTAGATGAACACCGCGTGTGCTGTCTACTGTTCCACAGGTATAGGCCACGATACCACTATGATATTACCAGTTTGTTGTACATGTACCTTACATTAAATACAATGTATAATTTATACATTAAATAAGCTGTCACAGAGTATGAAATGAACACCCGCGGAACCTGCGTTAGCTCTGCGCAGCGGCGCGCGGCCTGTTCTAGACACAATTAATATTCATATTTTTACTATATTTATGCTTGCAAAAATATAGGCTACATTTGTTTACATTTTGCAGAACAGAAGATCCGTCAATATGCATTTGTTTCGTTATGTTCAGAGCAGTCATGTGAGGAGTTTTCAGAGGTTATAGAATAATACAAAATTCATTTACTTTAAAATATAATTTAATTCAGTGATGCAAATCAGAATTTTCATCAGCTGTTACTCCAGTTTTCGGAGTCATATGATCCTTCAGAAATCATTCTAATATATTTTATAGATTTATTACCAGTGTTGGAAACAGTTTTGCTGCTTAATATTTTTTGGAACCTGTGACATTTTGTTTAGGATTCTTTGATGAATAGAAAGCTAAAAAGAGCAGCACTGATAATAAATCAACATGATTCCTGAAGGATTATGTGACTCTGAAGACTGGGGTAAAGGCTGATGAAAATTCTGATTTGCATCACTGAAATAAATTACATTAAAAAAAAAAAAAAAAAAAAAATTTAAAGGCAGTGTGTGTGTGTATACACACACACACACACACACACATTACATAAATGTAATCTATATATCTAAATAAAAATAGACTATATTCAGTATATAATCCAAAGTAACTAGTAACTAACTACTTGAGTAGTTTTTTTATCCGATACTTTTTTACTCTTACTCAAGTAACTATTCAGACTATTACTTTTACTTTTACTTGAGTAAATATTTTTAGAAGTACTTTTACTTTTACTTGAGTACAGTTTTTGAATACTCTACCCACCTCTGGGTGTAGTAAGGTTTTCCTCTGTGTATATCCTTACAAGTAAATTTAGTTTATTGTCCCCCTACTGTTAGACCAAATTTACACCTGTTTACATCATCAATTATAAAACTCTTCTTTCTGCTTCTACAGAAGAACATGAACACACTCAGAGAGTTTATCAGCTTGTTTTCTTACTGACTTACATTGTAGGAAGTGGTTCCTGGTCCTGGGAACAATGTTGGTGAATGTGACTGTGGAAATCAACAGACATGAACAGTGTGATTCTCATGATCCTGCATCCATTCCTAACACATTTCTAATATGATGTTCTCCATGATATGAGATGATGATGATGGACTGGTTTCTGAGAGCAGATGAATCTGCAGGACTTTACCTCTGTCTGAGATCTTCTTGAGCTCCTCTCTGCAGAAATCCTCCAGTTTGTCTCTCAGCTGATGAACAGATTCTCTCAGATCATCAAAAGAGACGAGAGAACTGAAGAGATCATCATTTACGTCTGTAGATTCAGGAGGAGCTGAGAGAGACTGGACACTCTACAGAAAACACAAATCACAACTCATCAGCTCCACACAGGGACACCGCTTATACAAGTGAAAGAAAAGATGAGACCTATTCGAGCAAGATTTCCAGAGCTGACAGCCATTAATCTCTTTCAGAACAAGATGATGAGCTGAGAGCCTGACTGATGATTATATAATAAGACTCTCATGAAATGTTTCTCTGTGAGTCTGGTGTCACAGCAGGATCTGCTCAAGTCCACTATGATGCTGTTCTTCTAGATCTGTGTTACCTGCAGGAACTGGATGTGATCCTGTGTGTGTGAAAGCTGCTCCAGCTCAGCGTCTCTCCTCCTCAGATCATTGATCTCCTGCTCCAGTCTCTCCAGTCGTCCTTCAGCTCCACTCACTGCTTGCTTTTCCTGATCTCTGATCAGCCGTATCAGCTCAGAGCGGCTTCTCTCAATGGAGCGGATGAGCTCAGTAAAGATCCTCTCACTGTCCTCCACTGCTGTCTGTGCAGAGCGCTGTTAGGACACACAGTGATTCAGGCTTCAGTGAGTCTGAACTGAGACGGAGACAAACTTCTCTTCTTCTCCAGACTCACCTTATGAGACTCCACAGCCTCTCTCAGCTGCTGGAGATCTTTCTCTCTCTGCTGGATTCTCTGCTGGAGCGTCTTCTGCGTCTCCTTCAAGTCTCTCTGTTGAGGAAAAAAATGCTTAAAATGTTACAGTACATACAATGTACCACTAAATCATTAAATAAAGGTTGCGTGAATCCAAAATTGGTGGAGTGGATCAGTGCCTAAAGATCTTTTTCTGGAATGTTAAAAGTGGAAATGCAAACTCAAAATGTCCTTGATATTTACTCTTATAAGAGGTTACTCCACAATAATATACTGCACATTTCATATCTCAAATCTAACTGCCCAGTTTAAAATATGAGTGTTTGTTCGACTACGCCAGGATTTGAAATGGCCCTGTTCATGACATCACCGTTTCTCTCTACACACCCCTGAACATGTAAAACAAGGAGGTGTGCTCAACAACTCAAGTCTGTCATGAGTTTATGTCTCGCTGTTCATTGTGAAACAAACTCAGAATTGCAAATTAAAAAAGCCATAATTGTGAAATAAAGTTGCAATTACCTTCTTTCTTTCTCTCTTTGCCTTCCAATCCATTCATTTGTGACAGAGCATGAAACAAATATTTGGCTATCTATTCACATAAGCAAGTGAATAAATATTCCCTGGAGTAATATTAGCCTGCTAATACTAATATAATGTACACTAGTCAGGTGAGGCGTCAGGTGAGCACTGAGTCTACTGCGCATGCGCTGATTTGTGACTACGTGTTTTGAGTTTGAGCTCTGTCAAGTTGATTCTTTATCGTCTATTTTTTTATCTTAAAACTATTTTATACACTATCTTTTTCGTTTTTATAACGTGTGAATATATCCACAATAGCATTCTAAAACAAAAACAATCGGAGCGCCTTGTTATCACTAGTTTTATTTTGATTTCTCGTGTTTGCTATTAGCTTATAGCCCGTTAGCATAGGCAGCGTGCCTGCCGCTAATCTAGCTTACACTGCTAATACTCTATTCACACACATTGCCTTTGTCTCACTCTTATTTGCTTAAATGGCGGATTTGTGTCTACCTTTGAGTGCAGGTGAGGACACGTTCGAGCTGCATTCGGTGCAGCTGGAGCTGGAGGCCGTGGAGAAGCAGATCCGCGACCTGGTGGAGAAGCAGGCCCATCTGAGAGAGAGGAGAGCCGCGCTGGAAACATCCCGGGCTGAAGCTCACAAGTCCGGGGTAAGTATACAGCACGCTGCTAACACTCCCACCACCTCTACTCCGTGCGTTTCTCTATACAGACA
This sequence comes from Barbus barbus, assembly GCF_936440315.1. NCBI lineage: Eukaryota > Metazoa > Chordata > Actinopteri > Cypriniformes > Cyprinidae > Barbus > Barbus barbus. The sequence goes on from NC_136754.1 coordinate 30,707,702, forward strand.
CTGTGCACCCAGGACGCGGTCTTCACAGATGTCCTTCACTCCGGCGCCGGGACGCCACGGACCCTGGGTGCAACAACAGCAGCGGAAGACGCGAGCCAGGCCCTGGGGGACAACCTCGCCGCCTCCGGTCTTCGAGATCTCCACCCAGAACCGCTTCGCTCCCCTCCGCGAGACGGAACGCGACGCTGTGATCGTCGGAAGCTCCATCGTCCGGCACGTCCGTGCTACGCTAGCTGAAGGTAAAGTGCACACACACTGTTTCCCCGGTGCTCGTGTTCTCGATGTTTCTGCGCAGATACCCGCGATCCTGAAGGGCGATGAGAGCATCGGGGCTGTCGTGCTGCACGTGGGGACTAACGACATCAAGCTGCGGCAGACGGAGACACTGAAGAGGGACTACAGGAGCCTGATCGAGACGGTACGCAGCACATCGCCCGCGGCGAAGATCATCGTGTCAGGTCCACTTCCGACGTATCGACGAGGACACGAAAGGTTCAGTAGACTTTTTGCTTTAAACGAATGGTTATCGTCATGGTGTAAAGAACAGAAACTGCTCTTTGTTAATAATTGGAATCTTTTCTGGGAGCGTCCTAGGCTTTTCCGTGCTGATGGCCTGCACCCCAGCAGAGTCGGAGCGGAACTCCTGTCGGACAACATCTCCAGGACGCTACGCTCCATCTGACTAGTAAGCCAATTCTCAAATGACTTTTGTTCTACCCACTTAAATGATAGAAGTACCCGCGTTGTCCAATCTATACAGACTGTGTCTGTCCCCCGAATAGCGAGGTCAAAATATAAATTTAATGCAGGATCTAGAAAAAATCTGATCGTGATTAAACCAGAAAAACACAAAATAAATGAACAAAAACAATTTTTGAAGCTTGGGCTCCTAAATATTAGATCACTTGCACCCAAAGCAGTTATTGTAAATGAAATGATCACAGATAATAATTTTGATGTACTCTGCCTGACTGAAACCTGGCTGAAACCAAATGAATATTTTGGTCTAAATGAGTCTACTCCACCAAGCTACTGTTATAAACATGAGCCCCGTCAGACTGGTCGTGGTGGAGGTGTAGCAACAATATATAGTGATATTCTCAATGTTACTCAGAAAACAGGATACAGGAGGTTTAAGTCATTCGAAATACTTCTGCTTAATGTTACACTGATAGATATGCAAAATAAATCTCTCTTATCTCTTGCTCTGGCTACTGTGTATAGACCGCCAGGGCCATATACAGATTTCCTAAAAGAATTTGCAGATTTCCTCTCAGATCTATTGGTTAATGTTGATAAACTGCTAATTGTCGGAGATTTTAACATGCACGTTGATAATACAAATGATGTGCTAGGACTTGCGTTTACTGACCTAATAAACTCTTTTGGAGTCAAGCAAAACGTCACCGGGCCCACTCATCGTTTTAATCATACGCTAGATTTAATTATATCGCATGGACTTGATCTTACCGATATAGATATCGTACCTCAAAGTGATGATGTTACTGATCATTTCCTTGTATCGTGCATGCTGCGTATTACTGATATTAGTTATATGGCTCCGCGTTATCGTCCGGGCAGAACTATTGTTCCAGCCACCAAAGACAGATTCACAAATAACCTGCCTAATTTATCTCAACTGCTCTGTGTACCCATAAATACACATGAACTAGACGAAATAACTAGCAACATGGGCACTATCTTCTCTAATACATTAGAAGCTGTTGCCCCCCTCAAATTGAAAAAGGTTAGAGAAAACCGTACTGCGCCATGGTACAACAGTTATACCCATTCTCTCAAGAAAGAAACTCGTATTCTTGAGCGCAAATGGAGAAAAACTAACTTGGAAGTTTGTAGAATTGCGTGGAAAAACAGTATGTCAGCTATAGACAGGCTCTAAAAGCTGCCAGGGTAGAGCATATCCGCAAACTCATAGATAATAACCAAAACAATCCAAGGTTCTTATTTAGCACAGTGGCTAGATTAACAAATAAACAGACACCGCCCGATCTAAATATTCCCTCACAATTTAATAGTAATGATTTTATGAATTTCTTTACTGATAAAATAGATAACATCAGAAATACAATAACAAATGTAGATTCTACTGCGTCTAGTATTTCAGCTTCATTCATCGCACCCAAAGAAAAACTGCAGTGCTTTACAACTATAGGACAGGAAGAGCTAAATAAACTTATCAGTGCATCTAAACCAACAACGTGTTTATTAGATCCTGTACCCACTAAACTACTGAAAGAGTTGTTACCCGTAGCAGAAGAACCGCTTCTCAATATTATTAACTCATCGTTATCTTTAGGTCACGTCCCAAAACCATTCAAGCTGGCGGTTATTAAGCCTCTTATTAAGAAACCACAACTAGATTCTAATGAACTGGCAAATTACAAACCCATTTCAAATCTTCCGTTTATGTCAAAAATTTTAGAGAAACTGCAGAAACTGCACTTGTTAAAATTACGAATGACTTGCTTCTTGCTTCAGATCAAGGCTGCACCTCATTGCTAGTATTACTTGATCTTAGTGCTGCGTTCGACACTATAGACCATGATATACTCATAGATCGACTACAAAACCATATTGGTATTCAAGGGCAGGCTTTAAGATGGTTTAAATCATACCTGTCCGATCGCTACCACTTTGTCCATTTAAATGGAGAGTCATCACAATTATCACCAGTAAAGTATGGAGTACCACAAGGATCTGTCCTAGGTCCTCTGCTATTTTCAATATACATGTTGCCTCTTGGTAATATTATTAGAAAATACGGGATTAGTTTTCATTGCTATGCTGATGATACTCAACTATATATCTCAACAAAACCAGGTGAAACTTCTAAACTATCTAAGGTAATAGATTGTGTAAAAAATTTAAAAGATTGGATGACCAATAATTTCCTCCTATTAAATTCAGATAAGACAGAGATATTACTTATTGGACCAAAAAACAGTACACAGAATCTCTTGGATTACAATTTGCAACTAGACGGATGCACTGTCACATCCTCTAAAGTCAAAAATCTGGGTGTTATATTAGACAGCAACTTGTCCTTTAAAAATCATATTTCCCATGTTACAAAAACAGCATTCTTCCATCTTAGAAACATTGCCAAGCTTCGAAACATGCTCCCTGTTTCTGATGCAGAAAAGCTAGTTCATGCATTCATGACCTCTAGACTGGACTATTGTAATGCACTGCTAGCTGGTCGTCCTGCATCTTCAATAAACAAGCTACAGATAGTCCAAAATGCAGCGGCTAGAGTTCTTACCAGGTCAAGAAAATATGATCATATTACCCCAATTTTACAGTCTCTGCACTGGCTACCTATTCAGTTCCGTATCATTTACAAAATATTATTACTTGCCTATAAGGCCCTAAATGGTTTAGCTCCTGCGTACCTAACTTGTCTTCTACCACGCTACAATCCAACCCGCTCCTTAAGGTCGCAAAACTCTGGACTTTTGGTAGTACCTAGGATAGCAAAGTCCACTAAAGGAGGTAGAGCTTTTTCACATTTGGCTCCCAAACTCTGGAATAGCCTTCCTGATAACGTTCGGGGTTCAGACACACTCTCTATGTTTAAATCTAGATTAAAGACACATCTCTTTAGCCAAGCATTCACATAATGCATTTTATAATCTTGTACTGTAGTATATCTGATCAAATGTACATTATTATTATTCTTTAGCTTGGGATGGAACAGCAGCTACGCTAATTATGTTTCTATTTGTCTCTGTTTCTGCCACGGGATTAACATCCCGTGGTAATTAGGAATGACAGAAGCTTCAGTCTGGATCCAACCCCTAAATGATCTGAGATGACCGAACACCTAAGAAAATGCCAACCCCTCAGAGGATGCCAACGCTCAGACAACATACAGAATTACCAAATGACCACTGGAACTAGTTGAGACCTTACAATCTGACTTTGCTGCAGTTAAATTGAACTGCTGGTTTGTTGGCCAGAGGCCAATGTTTGATATTGATATTGTGATATGTTTGATATTGATATTGTGATATGTTTGATATTGTGCAGTTGCTTTGACACAATTTACATTGTTAAAAGCGCTATATAAATAAAGGTGACTTGACTTGACTTGACTAGTACTAATACTGAGATAATATAGTTGATTATTACAAAACACCCTTTCAGTGATACAAGCATTGGTTACTCGGTTAAGGTTTATTATTAACTATGAAAAATGTATTGTTGTTAAAAAATAAATAGCTCTTTATTGTTACCTCTTTATTGTTTCCTCTTAAAGAATACAAGTATAAACTAAATTAAGCATAAGTTTAATTTCTCATCAGTCCTCACCTGTTTCTCTGTCCTCTGTGCTGCAGCTGATACAGTGTCGTGGTTTTTATGTTCATCCACCAAACACAGCAAGCAAATACATTTCTGATCAGTGCGACAGAAAACCTCAAGGAGCTTGTCATGTTTCTGGCAGATCATCTCCTGCAGTCGTCCAGTGGCTTCAGTCAGATTGTGTCTCTTTCCTTTAAAGAAACTCTCATGTTGTTCGAGGTGATTCTGACAGTAAGAGTTCAGACACACCAGACAGGACTTGACGGCTTTGTATTTTCTTCCAGTACAGACGTCACACTGAACATCTCCAGCTCCAGCAGGAACCACACTTTGAAGATTAGTCTTCTTCAGTTTCTCCACAACTTCAGCCAGCACAGTGTTTCTAGCTAAAGCAGGTCTTGGACTGAAGGTCTGTCTGCACTGAGGGCAGCTGTAGACTCTCTTCTCATCCTCCTCATTCCAGCAGTCTGTAATACAGCTCTTACAGTAACTGTGTCCACACTGGATGGTCACTGGATCCTTCAGGAGATCCAGACACACCGGACACATGAACTGCTCCTCTGAAATACGGGCTTCTGCCATTTTACTGCACAAATACAGACACAAACACACAACAGCTCAACTACACTTCAGTTTCTCTTTCCCTGAAGTCATGTGATTCCTGTTTCCTGGTTCTGTGTTTGAGGGACGTGTGCAAAACAGGTTTGTCTGTGAGTCTGTAAAACAGGTTCCTCATTCCTGAGGTAGTTTCGACACACCTGACTGTTATTAAAGTAAATGCAAAGACCTTGATTAATTGATTCAGGTGCATTTAATTAGAGATGAAACTAATGCTGCATTTCAGGCAGATTTTTGAGCCTGTAAATCACGACTCACGACTTTGTAGCGTTCCAGGCAAGTCACGCCAAACTACCTAAGCGCAAAGAATTGTGGTAGCTAGATGTAAACAAACTAGCATGGCGGACCGTACAGGGCTTGTGCTCATTTAGAATCATTTCTATCGCCAAAGGTGCTTCCTTGCTTATTTGAGGGAAACGGAGGAGGAAAAACGGCGCTTAAGACAAGAAACCTTTTATTTTACTTTATTTGTATATTTGGAAATGCATCTGTAGGTGCTGCCATTGTTGTTTCGCGGGCTGTGTGACATCAGAGCGTGGAAGTGGGAGTACATCGATCTAGTATAAGTTCACGGGTGGGAAGTCACGGGTTTGACTGCCGTTCCAGTGCACTTTCACAGGTAGAAGGTTGGAAAAACACAGGTTACGGGTTGCCTTGAACGCAGCATAAACTCTGGAGGAAAGTGACTCTCCTGGACTAGGAATGATGATGAAATATCTACTAGATGTCAAGCAGGACAGCGGCCTTAAAAACTGCAGTAATACTGCATCCTGGTCAAAGTCTGCCTGCTTGTTGGTTGCTGGACAACCTTTTTTAGAAGCCACCACCTGAACCATCGGCTGATAAGCTGGTTTAAGGACACCACGGCCTGCAGCACCTTCACACACAGACCAAACTTACTAGAGAAGGGTGACATAAAATACAATTTAAATTCACGTCTTGCACACTTTAATGCCCTTTAAATGGAACATATACACTCGCTTCAAACTGGAATCATGGTGGATATCCTGAGAATCCACTTTGCAGAGCACTTAAGGTTGAGTAGAACAAACATCTGAAGTGATAAGAGATGCATACAAAATATGCAGGACACGGGGTCACGAGGACTGGAACTGAGAACCACTGGTGTAGATGATTTTCTTTCCTTTCCTGTGAAGAGAAGTTGAGCAGGTAATAGTCATCTATTTATACCAAAATATCTTTGTTAATGTCTCAAGGAGCCCGACCCGCTCTTGGGACATTGCTCCTATAAGTGAAATCCTCATATACCAAAGATTCAGGTTTAACCGCTAAACATAAGGAATGGTTTTGAACATTCGGCAAAATCTTCAATTGATAATAGTTTCTGATCTTTTATTGTTTTATAGCATTAATATGGTATTTTTGTGCAAATTCATCTGACACTAGGCAACACGGACAGGCTTTTATTTGTAGAAAACTTGTTTCAATGAACTGACTCTTGAATCCGACTTTTTAAGCAATAGTCTGATTTTATGGTCACACAGGGAAACGTATGATTCCTTTTGTGACTCATCTGATTGTGAACTGATTTTAGGGTGAGAGAAGAAGCTATAATGAGGAGCTTGATTTGTCTTCTGGAGATCTGCACAGAGGAGGAATAAAACACATCACCTTTGTTCATCAAGTGGATAGATTTATTTATATCAGTCAGAGAACCAAAATAACACAATGAAAAAATATAATTAAAAATAATGCATTAAAAATTCAAATGTTAACTAATCATTATTATCAATTATTATTACGTCACAGAAGTTAATTCTCAGCACATAGAGACTCCTTCACCTAGATATCACACTTTAGAGACTGTGTCTGTTCCCTGAACTAGAAAATACAGAAAACATCCAAACCAAATTAAGAGTAACAATTTAATTGATGTTCAACAAATAAAAAATGTTTACAATACAGAGAAACAAATGATAAAGCTTGGCTTACTGAATATCAGGTCCCTTTCTACAAAAGCACTTTTTTGTAAATGATTTGATCAAAGATCATAACCTAGATTTGCTCTGTTTGACAGAAACATGGCTAAAACCAGATGAATACATTACTTTAAATGAGTCCCCCCCCCCCAAGATTACTGCTATAAAAATTAGCCGCGTCCAAAAGGTAAAGGGGGAGGTGTTGCTACAGTTTATATCAATATTCTCAGTATCACAGAGGGCAGGCTTTGAAGTTATGGTTCTGCGTATAACATTATCTAGAGAAACGTGTTAGTGATAAATCCCCTGTGATGTTTGTACTGGCTACTGTATACAGGCCACCAGGGCACCACACAGACTTCATTAAAGAATTTACTGATTTTCTATCTGAGTTAGTACTGGCTGCAGATCAAGTCTTAATTGCTGGTGATTTTAATATCCATGTCGATAATGAAAAATGTCTATGAATGCATTAGGATCAGCATTCATAGACATTCTGAACTCTATTGGGGTTAGACAACACGTTTCAGGACCTACTCATTGTCAGAATCATACTCTAGATTTAATACGGTCACATGGAATTGATGTTAGTGGTGTTGAAATTATGCAGCAAAGCGATGATATCTCAGATCATTATCTAGTCTTGTGTAAACTCCATATAGCTAAAACTGTAAATTCTACTCCTTGTTACAAGTATGGTAGAACCATCACCTCTACCACAAAAGACTGCTTTGTAAGTAATCTTCCTGATTTATCCCAATTCCTCAGCATATCCAACAGCGCAGAAAAACTTGATGATGTTACAGAAACTATGGACTCTCTCTTTTCTAGCACTTTAGATACAGTTGCTCCTTTACGCTTAAGGAAGATCAAAGAAAACAGTCTGACTCCGTGGTATAATGAGCACACTCGCACCTTAAAGAGAGCAGCCCGGAAAATGGAGCAGATGGAGAAAAACAAAACTAGAGGTATTTCGTATAGCTTGGCGGGAAAATACCCTATCCTACAGAAAAGCATCAAAAACTGCTAGATGTGATTACTTTTCATCTCTTCTAGAAGAAAACAAACATAACCCCCGGTATTTATTCAATACAGTCACTAAATTAACGAAAAATAAAGCCTCAACAGGTGTTGGCATTCCCCAAGAGCACACCACGAATGACTTTATGAACTACTTTACATCTAAGATCGATACTATCAGAGATAAAATTGTAACCATGCAGCCGTCAGCTACAGTATAGCATCAGACAGTGCACTATAGATCCCCTGAGGAACAATTCCACTCATTCTCTACTATAGGAGAGGAAGAATTGTATAAACTTGTTAAATCATCTAAACCAACGACATGCATGTTAGACCCTATTCCATCTAAACTACTAAAAGAGCTGCTTCCAGAAGTCATAGATCCTCTTTTGGCTATTATTAATTCATCGTTGTCATAAGGATATGTCCCCAAAACCTTCAAATTGGCTGTAATTAAGCCTCTCATTAAAAAAACACAACTTGACCCCAAAGATCTAGTTAATTACAGACCGATCTCAAATGGCGATCTCAACCGATCTCAACCACTTTTATTCACGGTTTGAAATGCAGAATGACACACCTGCACAAAAACTGCCCACACCTCCCAACGACCGGGCACTCTGTCTGTCTCCAGCCGACGTAAGGAAGACCCTATCTAGGATTAACCCACGCAAGGCTGCAGGTCCTGACAACATACCTGGCCGTGTTCTGAGAGACTGTGCTGCACAGCTGACAGATGCGCTTACAGATATCTTCAACACCTCGCTGAGTCAGGCAGTCGTCCCCACATGTCTCAAATCCACAACAATCATACCGGTACCAAAGAAATCACCTGTGTCCTGTCTCAATGACTACTGTCCCATAGCACTGACTCCAATCATGATGAAGTGCTTTGAGAGGTTAGTCATCCATAACATCAAAACCAGCCTCCCCAACACACTCGACCCGCTCCAGTTACCGTCCAAACCGCTCTACGGACGATGCAATTTCCTCCACCCTCCACCTGGCTGTTACCCACCTAGGAAATAAAGACTCCTATGTTAGAATGCTGTTCATTGACTTCAGCTCGGCATTCAACACAATAATCCCACAACAGCTCATGAATAAACTAAACCTGCTGGGCCTTAACAATTCCCTTTGTAATTGCATCCTGGACTTTCTAACTGGAAGAACTCAGTCAGTCCGTGTCGGCCACAACACCTCGAGCTCTACCACAATGAGCACAGATGCCCCACAAGGCTGTGTGCTCAGCCCGCTGCTCTTCACACTGCTGACCCACGACTGCACTGCCAAGTTCAGCTCCAACCACATCATCAAGTTTGCTGATGACACAACAGTGGTAGGTCTCATCAGCGACAATGATGAAACGCAATACAGAGAGGAAGTGGCACAGCTGGCTGAATGGTGTGGCACTAACAATCTGTCCCTCAATGTGGAGAAGACAAAGGAGGTTGTGATGGACTTCAGGAGAAACTCTGTTGACCACCCCCACTGACCATCGACAGCTCGACTGTGGAGAGAGTCAGTAGCACTAAATTCCTGGAGGTGCACATCACAGAGGATCTCACCTGGACCACCAACACCATGTCACTCTCCAAAAAGGCACAGCAGTGCTTACACTTTCTCCGCCGGCTGAAAAGAGCAAGTCTCCCTCCACCCATCCTCACCACATTCTACAGAGGCACCATTGAGAGTGTGCTGACCAGCTGCATCACTGTCTGGTACGGGAACTGCAGTGCTGCTGACCGCAAGACCCTCCAGCGGACAGTGAACACAGCTGCAAAGATCATCGGTGCCCCTCTCCCCTCCATCCTGGACATTTTCCTTACACGATGCTCCAGCAAAACCAACAGCATCGTGAAGGACTCCACCCATCCCTCCCACAGTCTCTTCCAGCTCCTACCATCAGGAAGACGGTACCGGAGCATCAGAGCCCGCTCCGCCAGACTGCTCAACAGCTTTTTCCCCCAGGCTGTGAGAGCCCTGAACTCAAATCACCCCGCCCCCCTCTGAAACCCCATGCAAACCCCTACCTCCTGAAACATGGACCACCCCCCACCTCAAGCATTCCTATAGTTTGTATTTTGTATCTTTTATTTTTTTTAGTTTGTATAGGGTAAATGGTTAAAATCATACTTATCTGACCGCCATCAGTTCGTAGCAGTGAATGAAGAGGTATCATATCGATCACAAGTGCAGTACGAAGTACCTCAAGGCTCAGTACTAGGCCCGTTACTTTTCATGCTTTACATGTTACCCATGGGAGATATTATCAGGAGACATGGTGTTAGCTTTCACTGTTATGCTGATGATACTCAGCTCTATATTTCTTCGCGGCCCAGTGAAATTCACCAAATTGAGAAACGAATGGATTGCATAGTCGATATAAAAAACTGGATGACGAGTAACTTCTTACTGCTAAATTCTGGAAAAACAGGTGTTAATTATCGGACCTAAAAACCCCACATGTAATAACCTAGAACACTATCTAACACTTGGTGGCTGCTCTGTCAATTCTTCTTCATCAGTTAGGAACCTAGGTGTGCTGTTTGATAGCAATCTTTCATTTGAAAGCCATGTTTCTAGCATCTGTAATACTGCGTTTTTCCATCTCTAAAACATATCTAAATTGCGACCTATGCTCTCAACGTCAAATGCAGAAATGCTAATTCATAGAGTCCTTACTAGAACCAGGAAGTATGACCATATTAGCCCGGTTCTGTCAACACTGCACTGGCTCCCTATCAAACATCGTATAGATTTTAAAATCTTGTTAATTACTTATAAAGCCCTGAATGGCTTAGCTCCTCAGTACCTGAGCGAGCTTTTATCACATTATAGTCCTCCACGTCTGCTGCGTTCTCAAAACTCTGACCGTTTGATAATACCTAGAATATCAAAATCAACTGCGGGCAGCAGATCCTTTTCCTATTTAGCGCCCAAACTCTGGAACAATCTACCTAACACTGTTCGGGAGGCAGACACACTCTGTCAGTTTAAATCTAGATTAAAGACCCATCTCTTAAACCTGGCTTACACATAACACACTAATACACTTCTATTATTCAAATTCGTTAAAGGATTGTTAGGCTGCATTCATTAGATCAACCGGAACCGGGAACACTCCCCATAACACATGATGTACTCGTTACATCGTAAGAAGAATGGCATCTACGCTAATATTTGTCTGTTTCTTTCTTTCAGATGGTGGAGCAGCGCCGGGAGATGATGTATGTGGTCCTGATCGTCGGCGAAGGCCAGACACCTGGATGAGCCCCGGGGACATATCCCCAGTGAAGACCTTGACTTAAATACAATAAAAAGAAAAAGAAAAGAAAATAACTAAAAATATAATAAAATACCTAACTACATAATACTAGTATTGTTAGAAATTGCAACAATATAAAATATAAATAAATACATTTAAAATTTTAATTAAAACAATAAGTAAACACTAAATAAAAAATAATATCCTGGCCAGAGGAGAACTGCCCCCCGACTGAGTCTGGTTTCTCCCAGGGTTTTTTCTCCATTCTGTCACCGATTCCTTGCCGCTGTCTCCTCTGGTTTGCTCAGTTGGGGACACTTAATTTCTAGCGATTATTGTCAATTTGATTTCACAGATACTATTTAAACTAAACTGATCTATACAATGACATCTCTGAATTCAATAATGAAATGCCTTTAACTGAAAATTGAGTGTTTAATCTTATTATTATACATTACTGACACTCTATCCTCCAATTTGATACTGTTAAGTGCTTTGACACAATCTGTACTGTTAAAAGCGCTATATAAATAAAGCTGACTTGACTATTATTATTATTAATGATATCATCATCATCATCATCATCATACACTGCTATTCTCCTGCTGATGGGCTTCACAGAAAGAAGTCCATATGTTATTGTGTCTGAATGAGAGGAAGATGAGGAAGAGCCGCTCAAACTCCAGGACCGATCATTATATCCAAATCAACACTCACCACCCCATCCCTTCCTGCTGATGCTCTTATATGACACTGATATAAACACATTATATCCACTCCACTCCAGCTCCCAGTAACAGCGTCCACACACACTCTCTCTACACAACATCTAACACACACTCAAATCTTTCTGGATGATCAGGATCCTGCTGTTATCATGCTGTCATATCCTTTTGAAATTCACTTTGTCATTTTTCTGATCTTTAATTCTGGCTTCAGATTGAGTCAGATCAGTATGTCGCTCACATCATGTAGAGCCGGTGAAAGAGCGCCGCCTGCTGGTTCTGTCATGACAAAGTACCGAGTCACCTTCCTTTGCCTCCATACAATCTACTGTGGCCAACACTACCTTCAAGAAACAGCTGAAGACACCGCTCTTCGCAGCTATAATTAAACACTCTGTATAAATGAATGCTGGAACTAGTCTGTTTGTACTGGATTTCTGCCCTAAAACTTTCTGGATCTTCATTGTTATGTTCATGTCAGATTCTTTGCACAAAACATATCAAAATAATTTTTGATCTATTAAACATTTAAAGCAGAATGAATCTGACATATTTGCGTATGTGTGGCTCATTATGATTAATATGCCTCTATCTTGTGTGCATGAAGTCCAAACTTCTCAATTCTGATGTTAATTCTACACTGTCAGCATTTCAGCTGAGAAATTAAGGCTGTCATACTAATGCTGCCAGGGGAGTAGAATTAGGGGGGGACGCTAGGGACATGCCCCTACCAATAGAGTCTGGGAATGTGTCGTCACAGCGGCAATGCATTCTGGGAATTTAGGTAACGGGAGCTACCGCGGAGACTGGATAATATAGTGAATATAGACGTTGATATTATTTAATGTTTCTATTATTCTACTTAAGATCGCGTTGGAGTGGTTAAGGCTCACTTTACATCATTTGCCATAGCCCTGTACCCAAGTGTTTTATTTCTTAATTTAATATACTGTAGAGTACAGTGCAATACAGCAAACAACAGCAAAAGTAATTACTGTGCCCCAGCATCCCGTCTTTGATCTGTGTGTAGAGTTTTGCAGTAACAGTTCACCAAATCTGACTCAAAGCAGGGGAATAGTGTTTATAGTTTAGAGAAATTGGTGTGCTTTTTCAAAAATGGCGTTATGGTTTAGAACTTTTAGTTCATAAGCCTGGTTATAGTGTTTTAGCAATCAAGAAAAACTGTAATAGCTTTTAACTCACAAACCCCTGCAGTTCCCTCACCAGCCACCAGGGGTTTGTGAAAGTCAGTGTGAGTAACTTGATCTAGTCCATCATGAAAACACTGGCAAAAGCAAAGACAAAATACAGACACTACTATGATCAGATCACCATATGAATGTTGGATGTCACACGTTTCATTTGGATGAATGTCAGAAGCTTCACTGGGGTGAGCAGATTCAGATGTGGTTCTGATTAAATCAGAGTCTTCTCAATATAATGGACAGATCAGAGTCTCAATCACATCAATGTGTCTGAACTCACATTATTATGAGCCGTCAGAGGAGTGTGATCTAATGCCATCAAACACATTAATCACACCTATAGACAAACATTCACAAACAGATGTACAATTTCTGTCTGTCTGTGTTGATGCTGTGTTCTGATGCGTGTTTAATAATGTGTTTGCTGAGATTATAAGCAGTCATGAGTCACGTCTGTTTCTCCATCACAGCTCAATGTCTTCAGTCTGGAGTTATGAGCACATCCATGAAGACATGATGGAGAACATATTTCCATCATAACTCTGATGGATAATGTGTGAGGTATGTGGTGCAGGTCTGCGCAGGTTCAACCCGGAGCGTGTCCAAACACACACACGACAGAGAACAAACAGCTCCGAGTCAAGCACACACTACTGTATGAGAACCAGTCTTTATCAACCAAACACACTAACATTCCAGTTCCAGTATCATCATGTTTGTCATATTTGTTAATAGCAAGGGAAAATATTGATTCAAACTGATGTAGTTGTTTTGGATGTTCAGATCATTTCTTCTGTCTCAGTTTGGTGTTCAGAGTCATTTGAACTCTGTCAAATCTCTGTATCTTTGCTCATTAAGATCAGCTCAACACTGTCACACAAGCTGTGTTTCCATCCACATATTTTTTATGTAAATTTGGGGATATGCTGAAAAAAATGCTGTAAACACCTAGATGAACATCACATTTTCAAATGTGCAACTGAGGTGTATTTTTTTTTTTTTTATTCAGCAAGAAAAAAACAACAAGCGTAAACTACGATGGATTTAATAAATAAATTCCTGGATGCACAACAAAAAACTCATGACATGTCTCTACAGATTATATGATTGAATAACTAGACTTACCAGCAAACAAATCTCATCACACACCATCTCAGATGCTATCATTTATTAATAATTCTGACACGCCTGAGCCAAAGTTTGTCATTAAAATTATTTGGTGTAATTACACACACAAGAAAACATGACAGTGGTTGTTTTTTCCCTTTCTTCATTTATTATGTAGGGCATAAAAAAGCCTTTTTATTATTACTGATACTTTGCACTCTAAGTGATTATTTTATTCTCTTGAACTCATGGAATGGAAACTGTGCTTTATTTGCAAATGTTTTATGTGATATTCCAATTTTTCACACAAGTTCAATTCACAATTTTGAATGGAATCATATGACTCAAGCAATGATTTGAGTTTGGGGTGGAGCTATCAGTGTGACCAACCAATGGCAGACTGGGGGCGTGCTCAGGAAACCAGTCACACTTCAGCTTTAAGCCAAGAGTTATTACTGTATAATGAATTTTTCAATAACATCCGTGCAAAAAGTGTATTTATCAAAACATGTTTTATTGAATATTGACAAAGAAACACATTGATAGAGCTGATCAAGTCCTCTGAAACCACATGAGAAGTTTTGGTCACAAAATAATTCATAAATCAAGGAAGCTGCTTGGCCCATCAAAATGCCGTTGTGTTCATGAGCTGTTTGTGACTGGATTCACACGTGGTCGGTTCCTGGTCGTCCTGTGGTGCGGGGAGGCGGGTAGGATTTCCCAGCCGGTTTACTCGCACAGTTACAGCAGAGCATGATCCCACCGATGAGGGTCAGAGCCGACGCACCCCAGCCCACATACAGAGCCTTCCCGAACTCATATCTGTGCACACCACCAACATCAGCTCACAACATCCACCTCTCCACAGCATTAAACCACACAACATGAGAGGAGCTTTACAAACAATGATAAAAGACACCAATCTTCAAGACATTACTACATCAAAAACAATTTTCTAAATTTTTGGATGGATACCATCAATAAATCAGTATTGCTTATTAATGCATAAGTAAATTCATGTATTATTGAACAATTAAGAATGAAGATGTTAGATGTATATGGGTGCTTCTCAATATCCCTCCTCATTTCCTCGCTCCTCCGTCCTCCATCCTATGACCTGCAAAACTGTCGAGCTCAGCCATCTTGCAGGACATCTCAGTTCTCTAATTGCACCGCGAGGAGGCGAGGATCGAGGAGGCTTCCTGAGGAGTCATGAGCGAGGATACAGTGTATCTTTTTGTGGAAGTGTTTTATCGACTAAACGTGATGCACATATAAATTCTCCTCCCCCCTTACCATCTGTCACAATAATTTACATTTATATTTTACCTTTGCAGTTTAAATAAACCACACGTCATATATTTCAACAGGGCATCTTGCTTTATTAATATTATTATGAATGCCTTAAATATCAAACTTTAACAACACAAGGGCAGATCCCTTTAGCGCAGCTGATAACGCTTTGAAGTGACGTTTGAGTGGTCAAGAATATTCCAATGTTCATCCTTTGATTCCTCCATCCTCATTACCTTTCCTTGCATCCTTCTCTCGTATCCTAAGGTGGTGGAGCTAAGACACGAGGAAAGGAACCGAGGAAAGGAAACGAGGATGCACAAATAAGAACTGAGAAGCACCCAATATTTATGAAGCCTCACAGGTTACAGCACACATAATACATTTACTACATTCAGTGTTTTACAAGAGTAAGCTCCTGACACTCACCTTGCATTTGTAGGAGTAAATGGATCAAAGAACTTCTTTCTTATGTTTTCTCCGTACCAGCTGGTGGCAACAAGAGCGCAAACCCTTGTAGAAATAAGAAGAGATCTGACATAAACATGCTGCACGGGAACAGCCCTATTTTAATAGTTTAATTACTTTGTTTACCAGACATCGTTAAAGTTATAGTTTAACCAAAAAATGGAAATTCTGTCATCATTTACTCAAATTTAAAACTTGTATGACATTCTTTCTTCTTTTGAACACAAAAGTAGACATTTTGACTAATGGTTCTTTATGGAACCAAAAATGGTTTGTCTATGGTATCACAGTGAAGAATCTTTTAAGCACCTTTATTTTTAAGAGTGTATGTGAATTTTAATGCTTTGGCAAATGTTAGGTAGACTCATAATTTAATTTAGTGTGTCATTGTTTATCTTTACTCAATACATCTGATGAAATCCACCCACACAAACCAAGTGCTAATGGTTGCCTCAGTTTTATTGAGTGGATTCTCTAGGTTTGCTTTTACAAAGAGTAAATAGCAACATATCTGCTATGATAAAGAGAACGCCTCCAGCCACAGCCACTTTGTTCTTCTGTTCTTTCTCGTCAGAAAGGCAGGTGGTGCACTTCATGCCGATGGCAGCAACCAGCAGACCGACACCACACAGGAAGATGGAGGTGATCATGAAACCGCGAGCCGCCTGAACCTCTCCTGAGATGTAACAACATAACATAACATCACATCACAACAAATCTCAACAAAACACATCACATCACAACACAACACAACACATCACAACCCAACACATCACAACAAATCACAACACATCACATGACAACAACACACGTCACATCACAACATATCACAACACATCACAACATATCACAACACATCACAACACATCACAACACATCACATCACATCACTACACATCACAACACATCACATCACATCACAACACATCACAACATATCACAACACATCACATCACATCACTACACATCACAACACATCACATCACAACACTGCACATCACACCACAACTCACATCACATCACATCACAGCACAGCACATCACATCACAACTCATCACAACACCCCACATCACAACACAACACATCACAACACATCACATCACATCACAACACATCACAACATATCACAACACATCACATCACATCACTAAACATCACAACACATCACAACACATCACATCACAACACTGCACATCACACCACAACTCACATCACATCACAACACAACACAACACATCACAACACATCACATCACAGCACAACACATCACATCACTTCACATCACAACACATCACATCACAACACATCACATCACAACACATCACATCACATCACATCACATCACAACACACGTCACATCACAACATATCACAACACATCACATCACATCACAACACATCACGTCACAACACACGTCACAACACATCACATCACATCACAACACAACACAACACAACACATCACAACACATCACATCACATCACATCGCAAGACAACACATCACAACACATCACATCACAACACATCACATCACATCACATCACATCACAACACATCACATCACATCACATCACATCACATCGCAAGACAACATATCACATCACATCACAACACATCACAACACAACACATCACATCACATCACATCACATCGCAAGACAACACATCACAACACATCACATCACAACACATCACGTCACAACACACGTCACAACACACGTCACAACACATCACAACACATCACAACACATCACATCACAACACATCACATCACAACACATCACATCACATCACATCACATCGCAAGACAACATATCACATCACATCACAACACATCACATCACATCACATCGCAAGACAACACATCACAACACATCACATCACAACACATCACGTCACAACACACGTCACAACACATCACAACACATCACATCACATCACAACACATCACATCACAACACATCACATCACATCACATCGCAAGACAACATATCACATCACATCACAACACATCACATCACATCACAACACATCACAACACATCACATCACATCGCAAGACAACACATCACAACACATCACATCACAACACATCACATCACATCACATCGCAAGACAACATATCACATCACATCACAACACATCACATCACAACACATCACAACACATCACATCACATCACATCACATCACATCACATCACATCACTACACATCACATCACATCACATCGCAAGACAACATATCACATCACATCACAACACATCACATCACAACACATCACGTCACAACACACGTCACAACACATCACAACACATCACAACACAACACATCACATCACAACACATCACATCACAACACATCACATCACATCACATCACATCGCAAGACAACATATCACATCACAACACATCACATCACAACACATCACAACACATCACATCACATCACATCACATCACATCACATCACTACACATCACAACACATCACATCACATCGCAAGACAACATATCACATCACATCACAACACATCACATCACAACACATCACAACACATCACATCACATCACATCACATCACATCACTACACATCACATCACTACACATCACATCACATCACATCACATCGCAAGACAACATATCACATCACAACACATCACAACACATCACATCACATCACATCACATCGCAAGACAACACATCACATCACAACACATCACGTCACAACACACGTCACAACACATCACAACACATCACATCACATCACATCACATCACATCACATCACTACACATCACATCACATCACATCACATCACATCGCAAGACAACATATCACATCACAACACATCACATCACAACACATCACAACACATCACATCACATCACATCACATCACTACACATCACATCGCAAGACAACATATCACATCACATCACAACACATCACATCACAACACATCACATCACATCACATCACATCGCAAGACAACACATCACATCACAACACATCACGTCACAACACACGTCACAACACATCACAACACATCACATCACATCACATCACATCGCAAGACATAACATACCTTAACATAGTAATGTAACAACATAACAACATCATATTGCGTCTATTGCTATTTGTACTTAATGTAAATAGCATCTATCACCAATAAAAAAAATTAGGGCTCAAAAAATGCACTGCTTACAGTATTTCTGAATTGCTAAAACACTAAAATCCATTTGCAAAACCAAAGTTGCAAGTGTACAAACCACTTTATTGATTGAATCACACAGTTTGCAGAACTTTAAACACTTCTCATGTGGTTAGACACAACTAGCAAATCGGAATCAGTCTTTGTGCAAAACTGTAAACACATTGTCATTGACAAGGCACATGTAGCATTGTGGTGCACTTCAACTCAGAATGGCACAACACAGCCCCAAAAGTGAAACACAAGCAACACACTGTTGTCATCGGTAACACACAAGCACTCAAAATTTAACACACCAGTTTCAAATCAGTAATGTGTTGCACCTAATCAATAATCAGGATATGAAGCCATGTCAAATCCAAATGGCATGTGTGATTTTCACAATGGAGGGCAGGAGAGAAGGAGGAAGTGGAAGTGGAAGTGGAAGTGGACGAGGACGAGCACGACGAGGAAGAGACAGAGGAGACGGAGGAGGAGGAGGAAGAGACAGAGGAGACAGAGGAGGAGGAGGAGGAGGATGAGGAGGAAGAAGAACCATCATTTCCAATGAAATTAGAGCAACAATCATACACCATGTTCTGGTTCATGGAATGAGTATTAGGGAAGCAGGACTACGTGTTCAACCAAATATAAGCAGGTTCTCTGTGGCCTCCATTGTCAGGACATTCAGAGAAGAGAACAGGTAAGTGTACTATCATTTGTTGTCCCTCAAACTTACAGTACAGTATGTACAGTTGTGGAACGTCTCAGTAAATTACTGTAACATATCTCTAAAAATTGGCCCTTTTCTAGCAGTATTACAGTAAAACTAATAGTAGTACTAAAAATAATAGTATTTTATGTATTGTACATATTTGGTGACATTTCAATGCATTAGGCCTGACTGTACAATTCTAACAAGAGGTTTTATTTGCTAGAATTGAAAGACTGCCACATGCCGGTGGAAGGAGAGGTCTCCCACAACAGCAGGAGACCATTATTGTCAATATGGTCCTTCAAAATAATCTCATTCGTCTGCGTGAAATACAACAGCGAGTTGAGGAAGACAACGTGAACTTTGAAGGAATCAACCGTGTGAGTCTCTCCACAATTGACTGTGTCCTGAAACGCAACCTGATAAGTCTCAAACAAGCCTACAGAGTACCATTGGAGAGAAATTCTGAAAGGGTAAAAGAGCTACGATATCAATATGTACAAGTAAGTAATCATGTCCAGAGATTAGACAGCACTATTGAGTTACTGTACATCTTTACTGTGTTGAATGTAATGCAGCACATGTATATAGAGGCATGAAGCCTGGAATGCTATGTAATTTACGTTACTTCAAAAATAAATTTTTGTTCTTTTCTATAGAGAATGTTTCAACTGGATTTCATGGAGAGGCCTCATGAGTGCATCTTCTTGGATGAAGCTGGCTTCAATCTCACCAAGAGGAGAAGGAGAGGCCGCAACATTATTGGTCAACGTGCCATTGTAGAGTTGCCAGGGCAGCGTGGTGGCAACGTGACCATATGTGCTGCCATCAGCAGCTACGGGGTTATTCACCGCCATGTGACTTTAGGGCCTTACAACACTGCCCATCTTATAACGTTTCTGTATGCTCTACAGGAAGCATTACTGAGACGTGAAGAGAGAGGTGATGAGCAGGCAGAGCATCCCATGTATGTGGTAATCTGGGACAATATGAACTTTCACCGTGGTCCTAGAATCCGTGAGTGGTTTGAAAATAACCCACGTTTTATAAATGTGTGCCTCCCACCATACTCGCCCTTCCTTAATCCCATTGAAGAATTGTTTTCTGCATGGAGGTGGAAGGTCTATGACAGAAATCCTTATGCACAGGAAAATCTCATTCAGTCAATGGATGCAGCATGTGACAACATTGGAGTGGAAGCGATTCAAGGTTGGATTCGGCATGCTAAAGGATTCTTTCCCCGTTGTTTAGCAAGGGACAGGATTGCCTGTGACGTTGATGAGGTCCTGTGGCCTGACCATGCCCAGAGGCATGATGCTGAGGCAGAATGATTCCAAGACATTGCTTGCTATCGATCTGCTGCATTTTTTGTTTGTGACTACATTTATATGTGTGCAGGATTGTGCAAATACTTCATAATAAATACATTTTTTCCCCTGCTCTGCCCTGAGTGCAGTGTTTTGCATTAATCTCTGTAGTGTGTAATGACTGCTGTGTAGTGTTTATGCATTAGCTGGATGTGTGTGTTATCTGAAAACAGTGTTTGGTTTTGGGTAAAGATAACATAGTTCTGAATCAATTGTTTGATATAGCAAGACAAGTCAAAGGTTTTGACAGTGTAGCTTAAGTTTGGTGATTTGTGTTTAAGGTTTTGAGAAAGTGAGAGAAACATTCAAAAAATGTGTTTTAGCAATTCAGAAATACTGTAATAAAAAAGTAAGCATATATGAGTAAACCTTGTTCCTTCATGTAAACACTGATCATGTGACTTTGATTTATTGAGTTGTTCATTTGAAATGTGACATTTTGTAACAAAAGAAATGCAAAGAGGTTCATATTCACCCATTTTATAAATATAAATATGATACATTTATAAAGGTGTTCACTAATTCTCTAAAGTAAAAATACCTGTGAAATTATTTATTTTTGTTTTAATGTGTTATTATTTTCATCAAAAACCATACAACAAATATTATTAAAAACTGATACATCATAATCGTAGTATTCATATTCTATTCTGTAGTTGTGTACTATTCATTTTCTTTAAAAAAAACTGTTTACTTACCTTCTGTATTGTCTATTTGCATCAATGTTGTTTTATAGATGGTTCTTAAGATTTTGATTTAGTTACTTCTTTTAGTTAAAGTTTTAGTAATTTTGTTGTGTGTTTTTGTCATTTTTTATTTTCAGTTTTCTTTTTTAGTGATTTTAGAACTTTGAGATAAAACTAAATGAGACAAATTAGCTAAAATGAAATAAGATAGATATTTTAAGTAATGAAAATATTATTATTTTTAATGGTTTTAGTTTTAGTTAACTCTAATAACTGATATAACCTGATTTATATAGTTTAATATTTCAATCATTCCAGTAAACATATTGTTTGACTCTGAAAAGTGCGAAAATATTTTCTATTTCTGTGTCTGAGGGATAGAAGCATATTTTTTTGTATTCACATTTTGTTACACAAATACAGTTCCAACTTAACTTTTAAGTCTTACATCCTGAGATTTTTCCGTAATCGTTCTAAACATCTGCTGAAGAATTCGCCTGACTTGTCTGGACAAGAAGCGGGTCACTCACACACACACACACACACACACACACTCGTACCTGGCAGCTGCAGTAAGGAGTCATAGACTTTGCACTGCATCTGTCCGGTGCTCTGATACACACAGGAGCGCCAGAGCCCCTCATACATGGCCTGCGCGGTGATGATGTTGTCTCCGGTGTATGAGGACATCTTCCACTCGGCCATGGCCGTGGATGCGACGAGACCCAGGAGACCCAGAAAAGCCAAAGTGTAGCCGAGGAGCTGCAGCCCTGCGTTAGCCATGCCTGGAGTGAAGTGTGGAGTTACAGCTGCTGGTGTGAGAGAGATGCGCGGAGAGCTGCTCGCGGTGCCGCTGACACATGAATGAAACTCCTAGCATCCTCCTCCTCCTCCTCCTCACCTGAGCTGAAGCTCCCCCTGAAGATCCTCACGCGCCTCCTACCGCCCCCGAGCACGGAACACAACATACACTCAGAGTTTTTAGCTTGTAGCAATAATGTAATTTATTCTTCTTTAGATTGTGGAAATAAAAATGGTAGTCTATAAAATAGGCTATCTAAGAAAATTAGTAACTGCTAAAAATTATTTTATCATGATCATGGGAAAAGATTAAAAAAATAAAGACCTCTATGTATCAGTCAAACAACTTTGTTACGTTTACCTTGAATGAATGAAATTCATAGACATTAGTCAATAATGTTTGTTTACAGTAACCCAGCTAACTTTCTCTCAAAGAGAACAAACGTTTTATGAAGAAATAAAAAAGTTCTTCCACTACAGTTAATAGAATGTTAGAGTTAATTCAATAAATTTCGTGTTTAATAATGTTCTCAAAACGTTAGCACAAAAACATAATACATCGTTCATGGTAGCTGGATGTCATCTAACTTTATTTAATGTTACCTATCTTATAACTTGTTTTAGAAAATTAAAAATAATAATAATAATCAGAAGTAACGTTCCCATGTGTGCAAAATAATAAAATAGAATGCCATTGGAACTTAATAAAAACTTTAACAAAATGTTTCTGTTGGCTGGGAAGATCTCAATACTTAAAATGAGTTACTACATTAACAAACAATGACAAATGTGTCACAGTATTCATTCATCATTGTTAATGTTACTAAATAAATGTTCATGCTTCACGTTATGTCAGTCTCATTCATTAAATAATATTAACAGATACAAGTCACAACTTTTGATTTTAATGATGTATTAGTAAATTATGAAATTAACATTGACTGAGATAATGAAGAAATGCTGTAGAATAATTTTTAATTGATAAATAACTAATGACTAATAAACAAGTGTAAAGTGATTGTGAAGTGTTGAGACTGATAGATGTCAGTCAGGCATGTTACAGGGTAAGCACTGTACACATGATAAGAGGCCTGTCATCTAGATTTAGTTTTGTTAAAAACTTATTATTTCACAAACTAACAGAAGTCGGTTGTGTGGAAATGTGATGCGGTTGTGTCAGTGCATTATGTTTGGTCTCAGATGGATTTCATAAGTCTGAACACTGTGCTCAACAGAGAAACATACACCTCACATGTTGCTCAGCTGTCTTTATGGGTCAATCTATCAGTCTTATGCATTGGGCCCAATGAAACCTCCCTCTATCCTGTAGTTACCACTACATAATCATCAGATTTGGGAGAATTCATTATTAATATTAAACTAAATGGATAATTATTTGTCCAAAATGAATGTATGCACTCATTGTTTTACAACAGTTTGAGGCGGCAGAACATTAAAGCATGACTGAAGTCACAGATAGACCTGACCAATGACTGTCCGTTTACTCAAGAGTTTATCTGAAAACCACCGACATCAAAGTGGAATTTGCTTATTTCAACTCGAGCTGCATGTGCACAACAGAGCGGCAGGTAATGTCTGTTTTCACATATAATATTGTATATTTGCTGGGTGTTAAGTAATTAAATATTTATATTGTTAATAATCAGGTTTAATTCCTTATTAGTTAGGTATTGTGCAATGAACAACATTATTTAGCAACTTTTATTAATATAGGTTCAAGTCAGTTCATATGTATACTATTGTTACTACATTGCATTTATACTGAAATATTGAATTATATGTTAAAATGTATTCATTTATGTAGGAATTTACAACAGTAGTTCAGCTGGTTAAGCATGCAATCACTGCTTCTAATAATGTCAAAATCATGGGTTTGATGTCTGAGGAAAAGCACATGCTGACAAAACCTGGATTAAAGTGCCTGTCGATACAGATGTCTTATAAAGTGTTAGCAAAATCTTTAATTTTCTTTCAATCATCAAGACCTAATGTACATTTGATGACATCAAACATGGGTAACACTTTATTTCGATAGTCCACTTTAGACATTCTACTAACAGTAAGTAACTTTGCAACTCCATGTCAACTATCAGTCATTAGAGTATTAGTAGACTGTCTGCTTAATATCTTCTAACACTTTATTTTGATGGGTCCACAACATACAACATACTGACTATTAGAAACTTTGCAGGTATATGTCAACTTATTCTACTAACCCTAAACCTACCCTAACAGTCCACTCTGAGAGCTAGTAGACATGTAGCTGCAAATGAATGAGCATTAGTTGACATGTAGTTACTTATAGCTAGTAGAATGTCTAAAGTGGACTATCAAAATAAAGTGTAACCCAAACATGTTTTCTTATACTCATAGAAACATCAGTGTATTGAATGCTATAATGTGCTTGTATAAATGCAGACAAGATCTTTGAACTGTTCTTAAATATTAAAACCCAGTTATTTTTGGACATAAATGTACCCCAAACTCAGCAGACACAAAGAGACGCACTGACTTAAACTGAACTGTGGCTTTTCTGTTCCCAGAAGAGATGAACAAACACTGGGCAGCGGTTGTGCTCGTCCTGATTCAGCTTCACTGCTCTGATTGCTGTCCTGATCTGTGCCAGTGCTTCTCCACTGCAAAGGTCGTCTGTTCAGACGAGTCCATGAAAGCTTTACCTGTCAACATCTCAGCGCAGGTGAGAGAACTGATTGTAGTGGCGTCGGGCATCACACTTTTGAACAGCAGTTCCTTCAGAGAGAAGCTCAGACTTACCAAGCTGGTCGTTCTCAACAGCCTC
Organism: Barbus barbus; assembly: GCF_936440315.1. Lineage (NCBI taxonomy): Eukaryota > Metazoa > Chordata > Actinopteri > Cypriniformes > Cyprinidae > Barbus > Barbus barbus. The sequence goes on from NC_136754.1 coordinate 30,733,247, forward strand.
GTGGAAACGATCTCTCGCGATGCCTTCGACTGCCTGCTTGAGCTGCAGGAGCTGGAAATCAGTGGAAATCATCGGTTGAGTTTTGACGTGCAGACCTTCAGCTCGCTGGCCAACCTTACGAGACTGCTGCTCAACAACAATAAGATCAGCGCACTGGACACTGGCATTTTCAACTCTTTGCACAAACTGGAAACGTTGCAGTTGAGGGGGAACGTCTTGTCATATTTGCCCAGACTTCTCTTCCATCGTCTCCACAAACTGCAGGAGCTCGACCTGTCCTTCAACCACATCAGCTCCCTCTCAGCAGATGCCTTCCAGAACAACTCTCTCCTGAGATCGCTCTCGCTGCATGCCAACTCGATCTCACAGCTTCCCGTAGGGATCTTCACTCATCTGGATCACCTGGAGGAGCTCAATCTCCGAAGCAATCTCATCAGCAACCTAAGCTCTGAAACGTTCCCATCTGGTTTGCGGAAGCTGATCCTCAAGAAGAACACTCTGGCGCAGCTTCCCCGCAATGTTTTTCACAAACTGCATCACATTACGTATCTGGACTTGTCTCTGAATCAGCTCTCCGAAGTCCCTTCGGATCTCTTTCAGAACCTCATCTCGCTGAAAAAACTGGATCTGTCTGAGAACCGGATTACGGCATTGCCTGGCTCTGTCTTCAGTGGGCTGTTTAGTATAAAAGCCATCCATCTGCAGAAAAATAAACTGAGTTCACTGGAAGTGAACTTGTTGAAGGATCAGCATGACATGGAGCAGCTGCACTTGTCCATGAACAGCCTGCAGAGCATCCCACATGGCTTCTTTGATGACCTGGACTTCCAGTGCATGGTCCAGCTTCATGGGAACCCCTGGCGCTGCGACTGCGGCTTACAGTACTTCTTTGACTGGCTGAGTTACAACGAAAGGAACGTGGTGGATCTGACCAGGGTTTACTGTGACGCTCCTGCGGTTATTCGAGGACGCCACCTGATGTCTGTGGACAAGGAGCAGCTCGTCTGCGGGAAGAACTCCAGCTCTGAGTTTCAAGGCTCCTCTGTCCCAAACGTAACTGAGATCCCGGTTGATGGCGATGAAGATGATGGTGCGATTCGTTGCTCACTCCGAGAAGTCAAAGGCACAGCATCCATTCAGTGCAAAATCACTAAATGCACCAGCGTGACATTTGAGGCTCTTTTTGAATCTGCAGATGGAAATAAACAGGAGAGTTTCAGAAGTGAGTGGTCAGCGCCTGCGGGATGCTCCAACCGGACCATTTAGTTTATTTAACAGCACATACTGTACAGAACCCTTTGTGAGTTTCTGCTTTAGTTGTACAGATACTTGGAGGGGATTTTTCTTCATAATGTGATAATTCATTATGGTCCAGTCGTACTCTTGGAGGGCCAAGGTCCTGCAAAGTTTAGCTCCAATCTGCCCAACACACTCGCCTGGACATTTCGAGTAATCCAAAGACCTTGATTAGCTGGTTCAGGTGTGTTTAAATAAGATTGGAGCTCAACTCTGCAGGACACCGGCCCTCCACTCCTGCTTTAGGGGTTGTCACTGGGTCTGGACATGCAAATGGACACATTTGTACCTTATTTAACCCTAGAAGTGTATACCCTAGAGCAGTGCTCTCAGACCTGTCCTGATGAGCCCCCACCACTGAACATTTTGAATGCCTCCCTCAGAGGACACACCCGATTCAAGTCTTGCATTCTCTGCTAATGAGCTGGTGAGCTGATATTGTATGTTAGATGAGGGAGACATACAGAATGTTTAGTTCTTTTCTTTTCTTTTCTTGCCGTCAGAATGAGAGTCCAAACAGCTGATAAAACATCTCAATAATCCACACCACTCCAGTCCATCAGTTAACATCTGGAGAAGAACAAAAGCTCAAACAAATCCAGCATTAAGATGTTTTTAACTAAAATACATGATGTCCATAATCAATAATAACTCTTCCTCCAGTGAAAAAGTGCATCTCCTGTTGTCTCTCACATCAAAATCCAGCCACATATTTGTTTAGAGTTGTTTTGTCTTGTAAACGCTGCTTGATCTGTGTAGATGTCTCTCCTGATTCAGACCAGAACACTTTTTCACTGGAGGAAGAATTATTATGGATTATGAACCCCTTATTATGGACCCCTTACTCATGTTCATCTTGGATGGCCTGCGAGTGAGTATAGGCACAAAGTTGTCCCTTTAATAGTTGTGCCCCGATTTACTGTCCCAGAATGCTTTGATGTAGAGCTGATTGTGTTCAGATGCCGTATGTTAATGACTAAGCCATGCGTAGGCCAGACTCGTCACAGTGGAGAAGCGTGCCGGATGAATCAATGAGAGATAAGAGAGGTGGATGAACTTGTCCTGTGGCGGTCAAAGTACAGTCATGAGACACAGCACAGTGTTTCAACAAGCCGAATGATTCATATGGAATATCTAGTAAATGTACCAGTGTTCAGAGGAATACACTGCACATCCCTGACATGTGCTTGCAGTTACATACACTGCTGTTTCATAAAGCAATAAATAATAATGTGCCACTGAAATTGCTCTTGCGTTGCCATTGTGAGTTTATATCAGGTCTCTGGAGCAATGAAGCGTGTTTTTAAACTTGTCTGAGCCTGCGAACAGCGTTAATATCAGGGCAGCTACATCTGCTTGCTGCAGCACCGTCAGCTCACTGTAGGTGGCGTATCACACACAGAAGCAGGACAGGTCATTCAAAACCGGCCTTCATCTGGAGTAATTACACATTTCACAGTGCTGGAACAGGACACTGGAGCTGATCACACACACATCAGTGATGTTCTCCACTCGTGTGCTGCTCTCTCTGCTGTCAGTCATTAACCAGCTATCAGAGATCACCACACACAAAGCCCTGTTATGTAATGCAGCATTCCTGCGCCTTCAGAAGACCAATGAACGGCTGTCTTCAAGAGTCTGGCCAGAAGTCATGTGACTAACAGGGTTCGGTTACACAGACGACAATGAATTAAATGTGAACACTAGTTACAGTGATCCAGAGGTGATTGTGTTGCTCAGATTCCACTCTTTAATAACTCAGAAAGAGTTCATGCTTGAAGAAATAACAACAGAGACAAATGAGCCAATAGATGACATCCTGACAGCATCTACACTGCAAAGAATTGTTTTCTTACTGAGTATTTTTGTCTTGTTTTACAGTACAAATATCCAATTACGGAAACAAGATACATTTACTCAACAAAACTGGATTCAGGCTTAAAACAAGTAAAAATATCTGTCAATAGGGTCGGAGAAATCAACTTAATTTAATAAGGGAAAGCAAGTTTTTTTTTTTTTTAAGAATAAATAAAATTGTAACTAATTTTGCTGCTCAGTAAATGTGTATTGATAAGATTGTTGAGACATTTATACTGGAAAACAACAAAAATACAGAGTAAGAATTGTTTGCAGCGTACAGTGACTCTCACGACGATGAGAACGGTTTGCGTTCATACTGAGATCTGAATCTGAGCACACTTTGAGACATTGTTGAGATATTTAAGAGATATCTTGTGATTTTATTTGCTGTAAGGATGAAAATGTGTAAGTGATGTTTAAAAAAAAGTTATAGTTATATAAAAATAAAAAAAGTTTATTATTACTCTTTGTTTCCTTTTAGTTAAGATCCGCAACATTTTAAGGTGCTATTTAAAAAAAAAAAAAAGGTTAATTTAATTAGTACTTCTTGTTTTTGTTTTAAACTTCACAAATTGTTTGTGAACTTCACTAAACTTAATAAGTTTGTATTTTGGTATATTTAATTTGATTAGTATTTTATGTTTGCTTTTAGCTATTTATTATTTCTTAAGCTATTTAGTATTATTTATTAAGCTATTTTTAGCTATTCATTATTTTTAACTTAGTTTAGTAAGTTTCAAGGTCTTATTTTTTAAATATTACAAATACAAATGTGTTTTTGTGAGTAGCCTACTTTTAGTTTTCTTGTAGTTTTATGTCAGTTTGAATGTGTTGCTGAAGTGATGAGTGTTTGTTCCTCACTGAATGTGTTCTGATCTCAGTGTATTGATGGGTCATTAGTGTTTATCTTGAATGTCTCATTCAGTTGATCAGTTCTGTCAGCGTGTGTGTGAAGGCATCTGCTGGTATTGTTGCTGTCCCTTCCCCCATCCCTCGTGTGTGTGTGTGTGTGTGTGTGTGTGTGTGTGTGTGTGTGTTGCATGGGAACCGCCAGAGAATGGAGGTGGAGGGGGAGACGAGAGGAGAGGAGAGCAGGGGGAGGATCCAGAGCTGCGGCCGTCTTTCTTTTCACTAACTCTGGAGCTGAGTTCAGAAAAGCCTGAAATGACTAATGAGAAAGCAATGAGCTGCGAGCAGCACTGATCCTGGACTAAAGTCTGAATCCTCATCCTCTCTCCTGCAGTCTGTGGCAGATTTACAGCTGAACTATGACGAGGTGAAGAGAGTCTCCCTCTCGTCTCACTCTTACAAGAGCAGCTAACTCTCCCCCAGACAAGGTAAGCTCAGCTCTCTGTGCGGGTTCTCCTTGAATCAGTCTTCACACTGCATTCAGTGCTTCTGTGGGTTCAGACGACAGCTGTATTTAGTGCCTCAGATCTGTGTGTGTGTGATGGCACTGATTGAATTGTGTGAATGAACTGTGTGTTGATTTTCATTCTGTAGAAGCAGTTTTCACATTTCTGCCGTGGGGCGGCTCACAGCTTCTCTTTCAAAGCTTGATGAGCTTCTCAGTTACATCTCATCGAGTATTAGAGGGTTTTTCCCCTAAAATCCCAAGACACGGAGTCAGAAGAGTCTTCCAGTGAGAGTTGAGAGTTATATAAAGATGGCAGTGACTTGTGATTGCAGGCTTTGAGATCTCAAGACGTTGTTGACTCTTTTTGGAAACTCTACAGGAGGCAAGTTACTCTTTCTCAGGAAAAACAGCTGAGACTTTAGCAAAAGTCTCTCATTGAATCTCAAGGAATAATCGAGACGTTGTTGATGTGAGTCGACTGCTGTCCTCAGGGTTGGGCATTTAATGACAAGTGCTGTGTGAATATTTACTCCAGGAATGTTCGGTGTGTCTCCACCCATCACACACACACACACACACACACACTCCTGCATGTCCTCTTTCATCATCATCAGAGCCACTTTCATTGATTATCTATTGATTGTCTCTCTGCTGATCCTCTGTTAGTCAATCAGACCGCTCTTTCTCAGGTGACCAGGCTGAACGGTCTTTGTGTTACAGTAATAAATCACAGTCCCTCACCTCGCTTAAATGAGGAACATATGTAATCCATTACAGCAGGAAAGAGAGGGAACGTTTCAGACAAAGGACAGACGGATGAGATGTAGCGGATGTGTGATTGAGGTCGTCTGATGCAGAGATCGAAGGGTTAAAGAGCTCTTGACCGCGTGAAGAGAAGCAATCATTTAGAGCAGCTCCAGAAACCGACAGGAACCTCCGGATGGTTTCTGCTCGTGGTCTGGACCTCAGAGCTGCTATTTCTGACAGGATCCTGATGCTGGATATACAACATGATTACACTTTATTTCCGTAGTCCACTTTAGACTGACTATGAGTAACTTTGCAGCTACATGTCGCCTAACTCGCACTAGAGTATTAGTAAACTGTAAGGTTAGTAGAATAAGTTGACATGCACTTGCAAAGTCACTTACAGTCAGTAGAATGTCCATCAGAATGAAAGCCGACAGTTACTAATACTCTAATGACTGCTAGTTGACATGTAGTTCACTTAAAGTTAGTAGAATGTCTAAAGTGGACCATCAAAATACAGTGTTAGTGAAGACAACTCAGACGGTTCAAAGACTGACCGTCAGTTCAGTTCTGCATGAGGTCTCCTCATCTCAGGCTCTTCACGATGTGGCCTGAAGATCATCAATCAAGCCGTTCTCACCCGTCTTCCAGGAACACAGAGAGAAGTTAATTCATATTTAAATACAAAACACACAGGACAAATGATCTGGATCGGTGAGGATCAGAGTAATGCTGTTTCTGTAGCTAAAAGAGTAGAGCAAACACGGGTTTGATTCCCGGAGAATGAACGAACTGAACAGTGCTTACCTTCAATGCAGTGCACACTATTGTTGCAAAGTTTGTGGTCAGTAAAATAAAATTAATAATATGTAATAATAATAATTTTATTCATCAAGGATGCATTAAAATGCTCAAAAGTGACAGGAAATGCATTTATAATGTTACAAAATATTTTCTTTTCAAATAAATGCTGTTCTTTTGAGCTTTCTATTTATCTGTGAATCCTGAAAAATAAAATGCATCGCAGTTTCCACAAAAATATTGTGCAGCACAACTGTGTTCAATATTGATAATAATCAGAAATGTTTGTTGAGCAGTAAATCAGTATATTATTATGATTTCTGAAGATCATGTGACACTGAAGACTGGAGTAATGATGCTGAAAATACAGCTGCGGATCACAGAAATACATTGCAGTTTAAAACCATTGAAAACTCTTTTGACCGGTTGTGAATAAAGGTATCTGTCAGACGCAGTGTTGTGTGTCCAGGTGTGTGTCCAGGTGTGTGAGCTGGTGTGTGTCCAGGTGTGTGTCCAGGTGTGTGAGCTGGTGTGTGTCCAGGTGTGTGAGCTGGTGTGTGTCCAGGTGTGTGAGCTGGTGTGTGTCCAGGTGTGTGTCCAGGTGTGTGAGCTGGTGTGTGTCCAGGTGTGTGAGCTGGTGTGTGAGCTGGTGTGTGTCCAGGTGTGTGTCCAGGTGTGTGAGCTGGTGTGTGTCCAGGTGTGTGTCCAGGTGTGTGAGCTGGTGTGTGTCCAGGTGTGTGAGCTGGTGTGTGAGCTGGTGTGTGTCCAGGTGTGTGTCCAGGTGTGTGAGCTGGTGTGTGTCCAGGTGTGTGTCCAGGTGTGTGAGCTGGTGTGTGTCCAGGTGTGTGAGCTGGTGTGTGAGCTGGTGTGTGTCCAGGTGTGTGTCCAGGTGTGTGAGCTGGTGTGTGTCCAGGTGTGTGTCCAGGTGTGTGTCCAGGTGTGTGAGCTGGTGTGTGTCCAGGTGTGTGTCCAGGTGTGTGTCCAGGTGTGTGTCCAGGTGTGTGAGCTGGTGTGTGTCCAGGTGTGTGTCCAGGTGTGTGAGCTGTCAGTCTGAGAGTCTGGAGCAGGTTGTTGTGTGAGATCTGGCCATCTGCTTCTCAGTGTTGTGTTTCTCATGAATATACGTAGATCTGGTCTGATACGCCAAGCTGTTTGTGGTTGTGAACTCACTTCACATTGTCCTCTTATCTTCTTCATTTGAAGCTACAGTGTAACGGTCAGAGGCGGACAGTAGAGAAGTATTTTTACTCTGCTTTATCAGAGAGTTTTTCTTCAGAAAACTTTACTTCATAACATTCCGAAGCATAATACTGTACATGTTATTGTACTATGTTTCATATTAAATATTATTTAATACTTAATTACATTAGAAATCTGGTTCTCAAGTAAAAGTAATTCAAAGATTTACTTGAGAACAAGAAAGTACTACCCCTGGTGAAAAAAAAGTACACTTCCATAATCTACTAAAAGTGCTCTATTTGCTTGCACTAATTTTGTATTTAATAAACTAAAACTGATATTTAGTACTTCTTGAGATAAACTTCATCTAAGTGTACTCAACTGTGCTATTTTGGGACACCATAAATATGAACTAAAATGTACTTTTAACATACGATCTCTGTATTTAAATAAAATAAAAATAATTATTTAGTCATCACTTGTAGTGCTCTTGAGTGTACTAGTGTATGAAAGACGGTTCAAGTGTGCTACAAGTGGTAAATAAATACATTTTTACATACAGATAGTATGTTAAAAGTGCATTTTACTGTAGTTCATTTTCATGGTGTCCCAAAATAGCACAGTTGAGTACACTTAGATGATCTTAAGTTTATCTCAAGAAGTACTAAATATCAGTTTTAGTTTATTAAATACAAAATTAGTGCAAGCAAATAGAGCACTTTAAGTATATTATGGAAGTGCACTTTTTTTCCACCTGGGACATTTTTAATGTTCTTAAGTATTAAAGGTAAAAAAAAATAAAAAACTTTTATTTATGAAATATATGAAACTATGAAATTATGCTATTATGCTTTGGAATGTAAAGAAGTACAAGTTTTCCAACGAAAAACAGTACTACTTTTTAAATTCATTTGAGTAAAGTGAAAATACTTTGCTACTGTCCACCTCTGGTCAGAGTAATCTCACTGAAGTCATTTGAAGATGGTTTGATGGAGTTTGGACACGTGTTGGCTGAAGTTCAGTGGTTTGGACACACGTCTGCTCTGAACATGTCGTGTGGGTTTGTTGTCTGATGTAGCTGAAGGCTACAGAAAGCTGATCCAGTGGAGCTTGTTTTTACAGGCCCGGATCTCAGCACACACGCTCTCTGGCTTCTCATGCCTGCAGGAGCTGTATCTCTTCCTCAGGACAACACACCTTGATCAGAGGCATGTGCGGCCCACGGCGGGCCTGCAGAGACACGTCTGGAGTCACTTGAGAAACCGCGCCGAGATCCAGCTACCGCTTCTGTGTGGAGATCAATCATACAACACATTTAGAGCCAGTTTTACTAACAGCTTGCACCAGCGCAAACCGTCTTTTGGTGTTAAAATAGTCCGGTCAGGTTTTACTAAAGACACGCAGTGAGGAATTAGCGCTGAAAAGGCGTGGACACAGTTATTTTTGTGCTTGATCTTATTTCATATGCATTTGTAGGAGTTTCCCTTTCAGATGCTAACTTTACAGGAGGACAGTATTCAAATGAATCACGCAACGAGATTTACTAACGTTTGCGCTCGTTAAATTACTGGTATTTGCACCATTATTTAACATCCAAAAAAGTATCCTTAAACTATTTTGCTCTTGAAATTCCTACAATTATTGTTGCTGGAGGAGTCACACAGAGAACAGAGAGAAGGGTGGAAGGAGAGGATTGTTCACACACGTATTCATTTATTTGTAATGCCAGAAGAACACATTATCAGAACACACAGTTTGCCAAGCCATGTTATGTTTAATTTGCTTCAGGAAATAAAAGACTTTCAAACCCTCAACTAGGAGTCACACAATACCAGCTCTTTCTAAACTTCTAGCAAACCTTCATTTTTTGGCCTAAACTTCCTGTGAATTCTTTATTTCTTTATTCCTTATTTGCGAGTAGAATTTGCGCTGTGTTTGGTATATTGTGTTGGTCGATATGTGTATGAGATGTTGTGTCCGTGTTCTTTAATTTGTGTGTTGTTAGTAAATCACCCACAGAAATACCCCCCCATCGGCGCTGTTTTGGAATTGCGCTCTTGTGCTAATTTGCCCTGTTTAGTCAAACTAGCCCTTAGTGTAGATGAATGAATCAAACACAGTCCTTCACCGTCATAGAACATAGTGCTTCAGCATCAGTTACAGCCTCCATGAGCACATGCAGCTCCTGATGACTCAATCAGGTCCTCCTCAGTCTGTATTGTGTTCCTTCTGTCCTCCTGTTTCATACAAAATCCTGCTGCCAATCAGACGGATGATCTCGGGCTTTCAGGTTTTCAGTAACTCCAGCTCTTTCTCAGACGAGATTGCAGATCAGTGCTGAAGATGTCTGTCAAACTCATTGTGATTGTTTTGTTTTAGCGTTACTTCTTCTCACTGCTCCTCGTTAAACCTTCATCAGTTTGCTTTATAAATGTTGTCCAAGTTAGACAGCGTGTTATTGTTTTTTGAGACTTCCTAATATCAGTGTCGATGGTACATTCAAGCATTTGACCACACATGTAATCAAAGTGAGCACAGATAATGAGTCTGATAGTATAGAAATATTATGAATATTCATATATATATATATATATATGAACTTTGCCTCAATAAACTCCTAATTTGCTGCTCATTATTAGTTAGTAAGGTAGTTAAGTGTAGTTGTTGTGTAGGCTTAGGGTTGTAGAATATGATCATGCCTCATAAACAGACAAAATATTAATAATAGGAATGCTAATAAGCAACAGGTTAATAGTGAGAATTGGTCCCTATGCTGTAGTGTTAACTATATATATATATATATATATATATATATACACACACACACATATATATATGCACACAGTATCTCACAGAAGTGAGTACGCCCCTCACATTTTTTCACATTTTTGTAAATATTTGATTATATCTTTTCATGTGACAACACTGAAGAAATGACACTTTGCTACAATGTAAAGTAGTGAGTGTACAGCTTGTATAACAGAGTAAATTTGCTGTCCCCTCAAAATAACTCAACACACAGCCATTAATGTCTAAACTGCTGGCCACAAAAGTGAGTACACCCCTAAGTGAACATGTCCAAATTGGGCCCAATTAGCCATTAGGCTTGTTCGACTTCATGCAGCGTTGCAAAGATCGGGTGCCGCCTGACAAAAGCAATGCATTCTGGTTAGAACATTTGTCCGACTTTGATCGGCGCTGCAGCTGCCTTACCTTCACATGTGCTATCAATGTACCGCGAGAGCAAAACGAGACCAGCCGCCGAGGTCAGGCGCTGTAGTTGCTCAAAATCGGCTGCGAGAGGCTTGATGACGACACACTTTATTCTCATTGGTCAGATTCTGTGATGACAAGCACGAGGTGTGTTGCGTGTTTATTCTAACAACTCAATTCCAATAATGCTCACAAATCTGTGTTATTATAACAGAAAAGCTTTTTCCAGTGTTGTTGCACTGTTATATTGAGTAACATTTATAGAATAAAAAAACACTGATAAAAGCATATATACCCCCACTTTATTGGTGTTTAAATAATGTTTATGTCGAAATTTAGGCTATTCATGAACAGATGGTGCAGTATATAAAATAGTGTTTCTGTTGCTCATGAAAAGTGCAGGCTGGCAGGCTAGTATAGTTCATCTCGAACAAGCCTAATTTCTCTCCCCGGTGTCATGTGACTCATTAGTGTTACGAGGTCTCAGGTGTGAATGGGGAGCAGGTGTGTTAAATTTGGTGTTATCACTCTCACTCTCACTCTCTCATACTGGTCACTGGAAGTTCAACATGGCACCTCATGGCAAAGAACTCTCTGAGGATCTGAAATAAAGAATTGTTGCTCTACATAAAGATGGCGTAGGCTATGAGAAGATTGCCAAGACCCTGAAACTGAGCTGCAGCACGGTGGCCAAGACCATACAGCAGTTTAACAGGACAGGTTCCACTCAGAACAGGCCTCGCCATGGTCGACCAAAGAAGTTGAGTGCACGTGCTCAGCGTTATATCCAGAGGTTGTGTTTGGGAAATAGACGTATGAGTGCTGCCAGCATTGCTGCAGAGGTTGAAGGGGTGGAGGGTCAGCCTGTCAGTGCTCAGACCATACGCCGCACACTGCATCAAATTTGTCTGCATGGCTGTCTTCCCAGAAGGAAGCCTCTTCTAAAGATGATGCACAAGAAAGCCCGCAAACAGTTTGCTGAAGACAAGCAGACTAAGGACATGGATTACTGGAACCATGTCCTGTGGTCTGATGAGACCAAGATAAACTTATTTGGTTCAGATGGTGTCAAGCGTGTGTGGCGGCAACCAGGTGAGGAGTACAAAGATAAGTGTGTCTTGCCTACAGTCAAGCATGGTGGTGGGAGTGCCATGGTCTGGGGCTGCATGAGTGCTGCCGGCACTGGGGAGCTACAGTTCATTGAGGGAACCATGAATGCCAACATGCACTGTGACATACTGAAGGAGAGACTGGGCCGCAGGGCAGTAGTCCAACATGATAACGACCCCAAACCCAGCTCCAGGATGAACACTGCCTTGCTAAAGAAGCTGAGGGTAAAGGTGATGGACTGGCCAAGCATGTCTCCAGACCTAAACCCTATTGAGCATCTGTAGGGCATCCTCAAACGGTAGGTGGAGGAGCTCAAGGTGTCTAACATCCATCAGCTCCGTGATGTCGTCTAGTGGCAACCTGTGAAGCTCTGGTGAACTCCATGCCCAAGAGGGTTAAGGCAGTGCTGGAAAATAATGGTGGCCACACAAAATATTTAAACTTTGGGTCCAATTTGGACATGTTCACTTAGGGGTGTACTCACTTTTGTGGCCAGCAGTTTAGACATTAATGGCTGTGTGTTGAGTTATTTTGAGGGGACAGCAAATTTACTCTGTTATACAAGCTGTACACTCACTACTTTACATTGTAGCAAAGTGTCATTTCTTCAGTGTTGTCACATGAAAAGATATAATCAAATATTTACAAAAATGTGAGGGGTGTACTCACTTCTGTGAGATACTGTATATTTATGATATTTGAGTCAGTATGAAGTGCTGTCCCCTGTCAGTCTTAGTTCTCATTTAATCATATGCTCACTGAAAAAAACAATAAGTAAGATTTTTACTTAATTTTTTATTTTGCAAGTATTTTGCACACATACATTTTAAGTAAAAATGTAAGTATCGAATGAATTAAAATCTACTTAACTAAGTTAGGTAAAATTTGCAAAGGAAATAAGTAAATTTAACATGACCAGTTAGAATCTGATCTGTTACTGAATTATTTTAAGTTAAATCTGCAATATGTAGTCAATTTCACTCAATCATGGCTTCAAACCTTTACTCAATCGATGAGGCACTGGGAAACAACCATGCTATTAAAGCATGCGATTCACTTACAAAAACATGTTAATAAGCAAATAGACAGCTTGTTATCCTTTTAAGATAATATGTCTACGCAACAGAATTATTACCCAAATGAACACAGACACATCAATACTTGATACACCATACACAACGACGGAGAGTCAGTAGCTAGTGTTTGAGTATGAATGGGACATTCTGAGTAGAAAACTCCAGATGTCACAAAACAGTAACTTACTTAACCTAACAACAAAAGCTACCATAAAACAGTACAACATACAACTCAAAATCAGTGAAAATTGAGTACTAATATAGAATTTCCTTAATTTTTTTTCATTCTTCCCTGAACTAAATTATTTAATGTAGAAATTGCATTTGTTTTTATGTAGTATTTACTTCACTCACAAAATCATTTTTATCAAAGTGTCATTTTATTTCAAGGCCAGTTGATGATGTGGTGTTGTTACATTCTGATGACCTTTTGACCCCAACATGAGCCACACATACACACTCTCTCACAATTTTTAAATCAGGTCTCCCTTTTAGAAGAACTGAAGCCTTTGTGAAATATTTCTGAATTTCCACTTCTTCTCGACTCACACTAAAGTGTCTGAATGCTCTGCGGTGGTTTTGAAAGTGATTGGAGGCACATATACTGTGGATATATCCTTTCACAGAGCCGTGACGCTGGTTTCGTCCGGCTGAAGCGGAGCTCGTCTGATGAGGGTGATGGCCATGCAGACAGTGTTGTGTTAAGCAGAAGAATCTGAGATGGTCAACAGATAAAGCTCAGCGGATGAAGCCGCTCCAGATCCACAGGAAGTCCAGAGATCTCGCTGGATAATAACAAAGACAACAGATGGACAGAAATGTTATGATAACAAGAATATAACTGACAAATGTTCGAGGAGAACGACACTTTATAAAGCTTTCCATTTGTTAATAGCATCTCATCTGAATGATATTGTAACAGATTAGTTCCAGTGGGGTGTCCATTGCCTTAACGACAACTATCTGTTACAATATCATTTTGAAGGGTTAAATGATTCCCGAAATGAATCAGTTCGTTTGAATCGGTTCGTTTCTGTGTAAAGGTGTGAAATTGTTCGTCAGTCGATCTGATTCATTTGGACAGTTCACTCATGAGTGGTTTGCAGCGGTTTCTCTCACAGAACAGGACTTTAGAAACATGAGCTGATATTCACCCAACAGTCCTTAAACCAAACTTACACGTCTCCTATCACTTGTCATTGATGAAACAGCTCTTTATTGAGCGACTCTGTGCTGAACAGCGAACATTAACACACACACACACACACACACACACTACCACGCAATACTTCCACAGAACACTGATTTTCGGTAATTTTCAGAAAGAAAAAATTAAATTCAGAAAGAAATTTAAACTAGTGCCGAACCTCTCTATATGTTAATGTAGAGATAACTCTTTTGAAAAGAAGCATACTTTAAAAAGAGTAGCCTACTTATTACAGAAATAATAGAAAATAGTATATTTATTTGCAAAGTGAATTGAATGTTTCCAGACACTTAACTGCCTGTTATTTACAATTGCATCAACATGTACATCTTTATGTGTAATTTCATAATCACTTCTATTGTATTTGAAATATGATTAACGTACTGCTGAATTTACTGATAAGCATTTATGGTAAACTAAAATATACTTTAATGTAATTTCTATTCAAACTTGTATGTTATGAATTTAAAAGTGTTTACACACCACAGTTAAACTAATCAAGTATACTTGTGCTTTATTATATATCAAAATGCCCTTCTTTAAAACATGACTAAAGATTATCAAAACATAATGATTAAAAATGAACTTCAAACACATATTTTAATTTGACATTTTACAAAGTGCAATTTTAGAAATTAACTTAACCTTTACTTCATTAATATTATAGCTGTTCAAAAGTTTGGGATCAGTATATATATATATATATATATATATATATTAAGAATTTAAAGAAATTAATACTTTTATTCAGCAAGGATGTGTTAAATTGATTTAAAAAAAAAGTGATAGTAAAGACATTGTTAGAAAATATTTTTATTTTGAATATATGCTCTTTTAAACTTTTTATTAATCAAATAATCCTGAAAAAGTACCAGAGGTTCCAAAAATAAAATGTATTTTAAAATAAAATAGTAGTAGTATTTAAAAAAAAAAAAAGGAATAGAAAACTGTTAGTATTTCTGATAGTATTTTGACAATATTACTGTTTTTCTCTGTTTTTGATTAAATAAATGCAGCCTTGATGAGGAAAAGATACTTCTTTAACAAACATAAAAAATATTGCTGATCCTAAACTTTTGAACGGCAGTGTGTACTAAGATTTAAAGTACACAACAAGTGCACATTCAGTACAATTAAGTGCAATTCTCTTTCAAAACAGTATAGATGCAGTTCCACTAAAGCCTCGTTCAGTGGCAAAGCAACATTAATGATCTCATTCATTTTCTATTGTGAGCCGCTGAGTGACATGACGACGATGAGAAATGTTTAACTTTATGCCAATGGAGAATGAATGTGTAGCACATGTGATCTGTCTCCTGTCACATACTTGTTCTCGTGAGCTTCTGAAGTTCAGGGGTGATTTGAGTCTCCTGTCTGCAGATGGAGGAGGGATATGAGCTCGACCTCACCTATGTGACGGAGCGCATTATTGCGGTGTCCTTCCCTCAAGACTGCTTCGAGGAGACGTACCTGCGCAACCTGAGAGATGTCACACGCATGCTCAAGTCCAAACACGCAGACAACTATCTGGTGAGGATCCGTTACGCTTTCACACAGGAGAAACACTCTCTGATCAAGTTCTGTCATTTCCGGTCTGATGCCGTTTAACTCATCATCATTCATTTTCCAGGTGATCAACCTGTCAGAGAGAAAGCAGGAGCTCACTAAGATGAACCCTAAGGTAGTGTGTACTGTAAAAACAATCACGTAAAATTTACAGTAAAAAAACAGCAGTTGTGGTTGCCAGAATTTTACTGTAAAAAATATAGTTTATATAATATAGCAACCTATGGAAGTTCTGAAATCTGCTTTGTAATGCACTGATAACTACTGAAAGCAGGTGGTGATGAGAAAGTCACACGATGAACTAAAGCCCATCACAAGCAGCTTTTTAATACTAACATATATAGAAGGTGTACAGTGTCTTTCACACAAACACTAAACACCATCATGGTAACTGAAATAATGCAATAAACATTAATTAAACAACATAAGATGTAACATACAACCCTAATGGACACAACTGACAAGAATAAACTAAAAATAAACATAGTTATTATAATGAAAAAACACTGAATGTGAAATGTAATGCAGGGAATTCTGGGAATGTCAATTTATGGTTATTCACTGTAAATTATACGCTCTTTTTCCACTTTCAAAAACGGTATACTACCGTAAAATTACATGTAATGTCTAATACAGCTTTTCACTGTATATAGGAGGCGAACTTACCGTTAACCTATTAACAGGTTTTTACTGTAGCATTTTTACAGTCTTTTACCATCTCCTCAGACTCTGGACACAGGATGGCCGGACTTCCATGCTCCTCCTCTGGATAAGATCTGCACCATCTGTAAGGCCATAGAGAACTGGCTAAACACCGACCCGCTGCACGTGGTGGTCATTCACTGCAGGGTGAGAACCTGAGACAGCCTTATCACCAAACCACATGTTTGGCCAGGGATGAGCTGTGTTGTGTGTCAGTAATGCATGATCTCTCTCTGATTCACCAGGGAGGGAAGGGCAGGATCGGAGTGGTCATCTCCTCCTTTGTTCATTTCACAGACGTCTCTGCCAGGTAGCTTCGCTCTTCACATGCTCCTACAGATCTCACTCTCATTATCACACACGCTCAGCCGTTCACACTCCATCTGCAGAGGATTTGATCACTCATACATGTGAATCATCAGATCTAATGTCTGTATCTGCAGGATCTTTTCTCCTCACTAACATAATGCTGGTGTTGTGCTGATTTTTAGTTCTCCTGTCAGAGAATCAGATCACTGTAACCTTAGAGAGCTCCTTCTACCTGATCTAACTTATGACATTTATTAGTATTATTATTATGGTATAAATGAATATATTAATTTGATTCTGTGACATTAAATTATATTTATGATTGTTTATCATTATTACAATCGCTAGGGCCCATTTCTCAATACTTTGGTCACTTTTTCTAAACTCTTCACACATTTCTCCTTTCCAACTTTCAGTTTGTCACAGCAGTTGATTTCACTTTCAATATATATATATATATATATATATAATCAATACGGTATTACTGTAGAAATGCGGGCAATATCTTTTTAATTCAGTTTTGTATTATGTTAGGTTTTGAAGTTTATCTGTTTAGTAAAGAGTATGGAAATGTGCAGACTGGGCTGTAAGTACCTTGAGCTTCGGAGGGGTTTGTGTCTGAGGGAGAAGATAATTAATGTAATGTGAAAGATGTAGTTGTTGAAAGTATTTTGTGCCAAAGCAATGATAAATGAAACCCAGTTTATCCACACAGCTGATGTTGTGAGTTTTGACTGCTCTCATCTTCATCATCTAGTGGTTTAGTATTCCAAAGCCAACACAGGTTTTGTTAAAGTCGCTGTGGTATTTGGTGATCTGCTGTAATCTGATGTAATGCTGTGGATGGATTGGTGTGAATGACGTGAACGATGTGTTCGTATCTTCCTGACAGTGCGGATCAGGCTTTAGATCGCTTCGCCATGAGGAAGTTCTATGATGACAAGGTTTCTGCTTTGATGACGCCGTCTCAGAAAAGGTGATTCACTTCAAACCCTGCAGCTCTACACACGCTTCTGTGATGATCTGATCATCTTCCTTTGCTAGTTCTTCTGACATGATCAGTATTTATTTGCATTTACACTTATATTGGCCTACACTGACTAAAAATATGCAATTTGCTGATGATGCTGATATTTATATGATAAAATTCTGATGCTTGTACTGCAAATCGATGAGATACAGCAGATATCTGATTTTTATATCTCAGATTTACTGACATAAAATTATGTAAATGTCAGTCATCACTCTATATCTCCAGTAATATGTCTCAGTAAGATGAGATGTAAATGATCCAAACATATAATGCAATGCTGATTGAGAGATGAAGAAATAAGCGCTCCTCAGAAGATGTGAGATGAAGATCATTCCTCCGCTGAGGAACAGTGAGAGTAAAGCTTCTGGAAACAAACGCTCCTCAGAAGATCCTGATGATCAGATTTGAGACGCACTGATTTTTCTAGAAAATGATTGATGGAGAATCAAGTAAATTCTTGATGTAAGAAGGCCTGAATAGCTCATAAATGAGCACACTTGATTATTCCGTGTCAGATGAAGCTCTGCTGTTTGTCCAGGTACGTGTCGATCCTCAGCAGTCTCCTGAGCGGCTCCATCAAGATGAACACGTCTCCTCTCTTCCTCCACTGCATCCTCATTCACGGCGTTCCTTGCTTTGACCCTGCTGGAGGTCAGTGCTCTTCTGGACTTCATGTGGAAGGATGTTGCATCATGTGTTACAGTTAGTGCGCAACAGAAGACAGCGCTGGAAAGACATATTGAACCTAAAAATCCAGTGCTAGAACAGCCAGAACTGGAGCAGATTTAAAAATGACTGGTACTTACTCTTGCATCGTGATGTTTTGCAGTGTGTCAGCTGTATCTGAAGGTGTATCAGGGCATGCAGGTGGTCTATGTCTCCGGAGTCTAGTGAGTCCATCCTCATCACTGCATGTTAATGACAGCCTATAGAGATACATTCTGATTGGATTTAATATCTCATGCTCATGTTTGATTCGGTGTGCTTTTAGTAGCAATGATATGCTTTTATAGTTTTTGTAAATATTTTCAATTAGATTTCATTTGTGTTTTTATTTTTATTTTAGTTAAAGTTTTAGTAATTTAGTTGTTTTATTCATTTTATTAATTGTTTATTTTTGCTTATGCATTAAATTTTCTACATAGTTTTTTATTAGTGCTGGACAATGATTAATCATGATTAATCGCATCCAATATATATATATTTGTGTGTGTGTGTGTACATAATACATGTATGTGTACTGTGTATATTTATTGTGTATATATAAATACACACACATGCATGTATATATTTAAGAAAAATAGGTTGTTTATATATTAAATATATTTATATATATCATAAATTATATAAATATAATAAATATTTTCTAAATATATACTGTATATGTGTCTTTATATATACAGAATAACTATACACAGTACACACACATATATTACCGTATGTACACAAACACTTGATGCGATTAATCACAATTAATCGTTGCCCAGCACTATTTTTTATCAAGTTTTATTTAGTTCTATTTATTTTAGTACTTTGCAATGTAAAATAAGTGAAAATGAGAAAATGTTGCCTTGGCCACTAGCTGAAATAAGTTGTTTTTAGTTGAATGTGTAATTTGTTTCAAGTAATAAATGTTTAGTTTCAGTTAATGATAAAAACCCTGGTTTGATTGAGATTTCTGAACATATCTTGCAGTCACGTTGGAGCCGCTCACAGACACAGGATCTGCATCGCTCTCGAACCAGCGCAGCTACTGAAGGGAGATATTATGGTACAAACAAACCCTAAATAAACACAGAATAAGCATTTAAGATACATGTTGGTCAATAACAAATATGTAACTGCACCTACAGAAAGAATTCATGCACTTTTTCATCATTTAATCATGCCAGCATACGACTGAAAAGCTCTCATCAAAGCAGAGTATTCTAGAATTTACATCCAGACAGAACAGGTTTGAGTGCTTTGTGTTTATAAATGCTTTAGATGCTTGATAAAATAAAGGGGATAAAGAATGAAAGTGAATGTAATGGAGGAAAACGAAACACATTAGATGGACGTTTAGTGATTTGGTGATCAGAGCAGCACTTCTGCATCCTTCATCCATGTCTTTATGTCAGTGAGGAATGCTGTGTTGTTCTCTCCATTGTGTATCAATGTTCTCCCTTCTGTCTGCAGGTGAAATGCTTCCATAAGAGCAGCGGATCTGAGCGAGACCTCATATTCAGAGTTCAGTTTCACACAGGAGCCGTTCAGGCCTACAGCCTCGTGTTTCAGAAAGACGACATGGAGCACGCTAACAAAGGTCAGCAATGGGCCGTCTGACCACTACTGATGCAGTGACCCATTCAGGAGCACTGAGGTTATTTGGAATGAAAATGTAGTTGTGTTGATATTCTGATGTTTCAGTTTCAGATGTCAGATTTCCAGATTATGGGAAAGTGGAGTTAGTTTTCTCTGATGGTCCAGAAAGAATTTCAGGTGGGTTTTTCTGTATTCTTGTCAGGTAATACTGAAGTTTCTCCACTCCTCATGTCCTGTGAGGCAGTGCTGTACACACGAGGGACTGCGGTCTAGCTCTTATCCATCGGTCTGTTGTTCACTCAGGTTCAGATCGCTGGCACAATGGCCCAGATGTGACGGTTGACTACATGAGCACAGATTCCCTCTCTAAATGGAACTCCTACCAGAACATCTGCACTGCAGAAGGTAGGAAGATGTGAATGCTTATTTATTAAAGGAAGGACATGTGCTTGAGATTATATGATGCTGAAGAAGCTCTGGCTTCACAGACATGCTCAAATCACCTCAAAGATACTCCAGAGTTTGTTGTTTGTTTATCAGCAGCATGTTTTACGCTCATATTGTGAATTGCACCATTATTCAAGTTTATTTGTATAGCGCTTTTCACGACGCAAATCAATGCAAAGTAGCTTTATGGAAAATTTTCTACATTATATTTAGTAGCTTATCAGTGGTGACTCCTCAAGTTGATGTCCATATGGAAGAAAAGTACAGTAAAGTCATGCAGTTAGTTAATGACGTAATCAAACAGACGCTGAACACTATTAACAGCAATGATGTTGAATGAATATGTTGTTTGAGGGGTGGCATCATCTGAGGTCCTCTGAGGGGTTGGCATCATTATCCAATTACTAACAACAAACAAACAAAGGACAAATGTTTATGACTTGTTTTATGTTATAGTGTGTCCAGCAACTTAATTAGGTTCAAAAATAGGAGTTGTACATGGGGATTGTATTTATCCTGTTTTAAATACACACAACTGTAAGTTCTGGTCCTGAAATCTGACTGGCTCAGAGCTGATATAACCGTCCAAATGATTCTACAGTGATTCTTTCTGCAGGTTACATGATTACACCAGTAGGTGGCAACAAATGACTGTGTGAGTGAGTCACTGAATCATTTACTCAACTGGTTCAATCAAAAAAACCTGATTCTTTAAGGAATGAAACAAGTGAGAGAAGTCTTTATCAGTGAGTCATTTAATCATTCACTTAACCAAATTGGTATTAGTTTTTAAATTAATTTCAAACATTTGTCCAAATAAGGCTTATCTTTTTTAATAAGTCATATCTTTTTTAAAATAGCGACAGCAGTTCATGAATCCGTGGCATAAATCCATAGGTCTTTGGTCCCCTCCGTTGTGCTTCTTTACGTATTTAAATATATTGAACATACTTGTCTGTTGATCTGTAATATAAAAGCAATATCATATAAGCAATAGTACATTATAAAAACTTTAGCTTGAGTTTAGCTTACCTGTTCAGAAGAAACTACTGTTAGTGGTGGACGATACGACCAAAACATTCTATCACACTATATGTAAAAAAAAAAACTCAAGCTCACTGAAGACAAGTAAACAGACAGTGATTAAATAAGAATAAGAAACTACTTACAAGCAATAGGACAAAAATAAAAATAAAAATAACAGAACAAATAAATAAGAAATTTCAAGTAATCAAATGAATAAAAATACTGCATATTCTGCATAATTTCTTCTTATTAAAGTTGCAAAAGTAATTTAGTCAAGAGCAGTGAGAGATTTTCTCTCACATGAATTACAGACAGCAGAAATATTAGACTGCTGTCACTTTAAGAGCTGCCCAGATGCAATATACATGTGTTTTCTTTCTCAGCTGTTTGCTTTCACTTGAAAAGACGGGCATTTTGACATACAAATGTGTGAATTTAACCGTTCAAGGCCTATAAAGTGGCAAAAATAGCTCTGTTCAATACTCCGTCGCTCTACGAGCACCGTCTTCATGTGCATGCGCCGCTCAGAAACAATCTCTGACATCGCATGCATATAGCCAAATGAGTTCTCTTTCACTGCTGATTGCGTTTCAACAGCTTAAAATCAAGTGTTTTAAAACGCAATGCTTAAAAATGTGTGCAAACGATAAGTTTTCGTGACCACGTAGCACAGCAATGTCACATGAGCGTGTAACCACGATCACAAATTTCTACCGGTTGATCGTGTTTACGGTACATTGCCCACCCCTACCTACTGTACAACCCCATTGTCCTTTTAAAGCATAACCTTCCTTCAGTTTTATGATATATCACATCTGCTGCCTGAGCTCGTCTTAAAAGGTTTGTTGTTTTGCATAGTTGGGCAATTTTCAGTCTGTGTCTTTTTCTGTACTGTGGCTTTGCTGTTTCACACACACACACACACACACACACACACACTGAAACCACCCCGAGAGTCCATGCATCTTTTTCTGACTGTGGTGAGGCTGATGGCAGGACTTCATGTGCGCTGCAGAATTCGCACCCGTCTCAAACTCACAAACACAGGAATAGTCTGGCCAAAATCACAGGTCCCCCGCAGCTGTTTTGAATAAAAATATTCATGGAAACAAGTTCCAGCACCTTTAATGATGAGGGTTTGATCAAGCACAAACAGACGCCTCATTCTGAGGAGCATTCCTGCGGCAGACTCCAGGCCCTGTTTTCACATGCACACGCTGACTCAAAGCTCACAGAAATTCCACATCTCTGCACCATCACTGTCCTGAGCTCTGCAGCTGTCTGTATGCCAGTCCGCGGGTTACAGGAAACCGTCAGATAATAATGGTATAGTGCTGTCTTTTGCAGAGATTGCCCTGTGTGTGCAAAGATTGCAGGAATAACAATACAGTACTGATAATACCGTGAATTGATTTTAGAGCTGCTTCCTCCGGCTTGCATCGCTAGCTGGTGCAAGTGATTTGAACAAACCCCTAGACCTAGAATGAGCATGTAGTTTGTCCCATGTGTGTTGTTGAGCCAGACACACTGAAGGAGGAACCAGAACCAGACAGGAAGAAAACAACAGAACATCATTTTGGAGTAAAAATGCAAATGACTTCATAATTTAGGCTGCTATTGGATTACAGCCAATTTGAGCACCGTTTCAAATGAAGCTCTGTGACAAGGTTCAGTCCTGCTCATCTGATCCGGTGACGGGAGGATCAGTGTTGTGCGTGTGCGTATGTCAGCGCGGTGTTGGTTTAGCTGGTCTATGGTCAGTCTTGTTGACTCACACAGTTGTGATGCTGAGGTTTTGGCAGGAAGATGACTGGAATTGTAATTATAATGTTTTGTTTGTGCTGGCTAATTCTGTCTGCTTTTGATGACAAAACACAATACAAACGCCATTCGCCTCTCTCAAGGCACGTCTGAAAGAGACAGAAAATTAAATTATTTTAATGCAGACTTTAGAGGAAATGGTTGTAGTCTGACACAGCTGACTGAACGTGCTGAGATGCTTCGGTTTCTACATTGAGCAGCTTTAAAGAAATATTCCGGGTTCAATGCAAGTTTATCACTATCAACCGTGTCTTCATGCACTAGCAAAAAATAAACCTTCCAAAAAGGTTTCTCTTTCTTCCCCCATAGTGATTCCATAACAGAACTGTTTGGGTTCCTCAAATAAGCTTTCAGTGAATAGTTCTTCAAAAGAACCATTGTCTTAGTGTGAAGAAGCAGTTTAATAATCTGAAGAACTTTTTTCTCCACTATAAGGAACTTTTTGTGGAATGGAAAGTTTCTATAGATGGTAAAGGTCATTTAAAATAAAGCTAAGTATAATTAAACATGCAGGATTCTATTCATTTATTTTTTTAGCACTTGCACATGCATTTACACCGCACTTACAATTTGCATAAATGCATTTCGGTTTTAAATATAAAAAAATTGAATATATAGATAAAAATAGAATGATACTTTTAAAAATGAAGCTACAATCACCAGTAGGTGGCAGTAAGCCACTGTCTTAACAAGTGATTCACTGAGTCATTTATTCAATCAATTCTTTCAAAACGACTGATTCATTCAGGAACAAAGTAAGAAAGTATTGATAGTTTTCACGTGACGTCACACCCTTGTAGGAACGCCAACCTGGAGGGAAAAACGAGTTCACCGCCAGCTGTTTTTGTGCAGTTTACATCAAGTAGTAATGCAGTAAAATGCAGATATTGAAAGGTGAAATGCACACCTTACTGAAGATGCATGTACATGCAAGCAGATGAACCCAGATTATAAAAGCAACACATTAAATGATTTCTCATAGAAAACCATTGGAAAGCACGGAAACTGTTTATGGCATTACGTTCATATTCCAGACTCATCTGCTTGCCTATATAAAGTAAGCTTGATCAACGAGGTGTGTACTGAATCTGTTCTTTTAATATCACTATTTTAAATACATTAATGCACTTTAAGGGTTTTTCACAACATTTTGTTGCGTTGTTTGGTGATTGAAATATTGCGGCGGGTGCATATAATATGGATTGCAAATGACCAAAACTTGCATTTTGTTCACATATCTTTGTTTTGTTCTTTTGAGAGGTGATCTAAATATTTGCAGCTTGGAAACAGATGGAAAACTGGCAGGCTGACAGTGCTGCAGTTCTATGGATGTTTTGCCCTCCAGGTCTTCAAGGCGGTCACGCGACTGAAAGCTATGCATTTTTATGAATGGATCAGTTCAAAACACAAATTCACTCAAGTAAGGAAACATTGCTGTGTGTTGCCGCTGAGATGCACAACATGGCTTTTTTATTTCGCGAAACAGAGCAAAAAAAAAAAGACCTGTGCTGGCAAAATGAGTGTCAATACGGGCTAATTTTAAGCTGCATGCAAAAAAAAAGCGAAAAATGTCATTTTGGTCGCATTTGAGATTTTCACAAAAATGAGTTCATTAAGCCTTGTCTAGCGATCCGTGTGCTCCAAATAGTAATTAAACATCTAAAAGTATCTTTATTTATACGTTTTCTGAGAGTGGTACCTTTTCTCTGCTCGCGTCTCGCGCTGACTCTCATCCAAAGCGCACACATAAAGACGGCACTGACGGCGCTCTGTCCTGATACACTTATACAGGGCCACGTCAAGCCTCTGCGGGGCCCTGGACTAACGCAGCTTTGAGGGCCCCCCTACAAACCTAATTATTCCATAGCCTCGGTTCAACTATTGTAAATAGTAAAAGGTAGATAGCATGTTTTCTAGCTGGATGTTGTGCTTACGATCAATAATCACGTGTTTGTATTCGACCACTGCTTTGCAGAATAAAAGACGAGTCCAGCTCGCTGTGAAGCAGGAGCGATAGGAGGATTCTGCTTGGTCTGAAAGCCTTCCTGGAGCGGCCACGTTCGCAATTCAAACAATGATTTGGAAAAAGAATAATTCATTTGTTATTTATATGGTCTAGGTGGTCGCTGTATGCCTGCAAATACGGGACAAACTGATGCCTTAAATACGGGACGATTCTGTATTATATGGAACGGTTGGCAATGCTATATAAAATGCAAAAGAGAATTGAATCTGGGGCCCCCTAGTGTTCGGGGCCCTGGGCTGCAGCTTGGCCCTGCACATATACACAGATTTACAGTAGGCTAAATATATTATGTATTCACGCAAACATAATCTGCTATATCTTAAGTGAATGTTTGGGGAACCTTTGAGGAAAAGCATCTGCTGTGTAACATTATATTAGATCTGTGTCTGAATATCGGCCGTCTGTCGCATTAATGTTCATCAAACAATTAAAGAAAAGAGGGAATCACTCGCTGCTCGATTGAACTCCTTTTGTAGTTTTAATAATCAATTTATTTTTAATGAACACACTTAAGTGATTTTTACATTTTACTTTTTGTTTTTCTTACTTGAATGCTTGTTTTGATGTAAAATGAAAAAAGTAGTTAATACACTTGTTTCTTTCTTATATTTGTTTATTTTTTGCTTATTTGTAACAACAGAGATAACGGCTGATGGACACGTCGAGGGCATGTTAGAGCTGAACTGGTTCCTGTAGCTCAGACCATCTGTCTCTGTGTGGTTCTGCAGCGAGGAAGTGATTGTAGGATGTGAGAGTGTTCATGTAAGGCCTGAATGATGTGTTGAGTTGTGGAAGAGGTTTGCTTTTATCTCCAGATTGAAGAGCTCTTCTGCTTTGTCATTTTGGTCCCATTTTGCTCTGGATCTTCTCAGCTTCGCAGGACTGGCCTCAATTTACAGTCCCTCCGTGTGATTCTTTTCAATGATACACTGTACTTTAGGAATGACTTTCTTTAGTAAAATAGCAATTAAGACAGTTATCACGCTGTAAAAACTATCATGTGAAATTAAAAAAAAGAAAATATCATCATATGAGCTGTGTCACACAGGAACATCTGGAAATGTCCTTTTACCATTTTGTTCACTGTAAGCAATATGGTAATTCATAGTTTTTACTTGCAAGCAACATTCATTCAACTGTATTTTACAGTAAAATGACACACAATGTTCAAGCATACGCAGTACAAACTGTTTTTACAGTGCATATTCAAAACTTGAGAGGAACTAATGTAATAATATAATAAGAATTGTCCACTGAAAAACACTACTGCTCCAACAATAAACACAATAGAAGAGAATGTGTTTCCCTCACAGCTTTAACAATACTAAAAATAAGCAATATCATTAGTAATTAAACTTGATTCATTATTTTGAAATAATGATTATTATGTTGTTATTAATGTGCAATTGAATATGCTATTTATATAACCAAGTAATGAAGACATAACAACAATGTGTTTAATATTTTGGCTGCTCCTCCCCTTCCCTGCAGAGCTGTAGTGTCAGATAACTCCTCCTCAGCCCCGCCCCTCTTCTCATGCTCCACCCCCTGTGTTTACATTCCGATCTCCATATATGGAAGAATAGCCCCACCCCTGAGTCTCACTGACTCTCCTTCAGTTCAGGAGGAAAACAAGCGCAGATGAACAGCATTACTGGAGCACAAACACACACCTGTGAGAGAAAAACACCAGCACCTACCAGTCACTGCTTCACTTCAGACCGGAGATATGAGCAGCTATAAGAAGTGTTGTGAATACCTGGAGACTGGATCATTTGCAGTGAGCGTATCTGTGGTTTGCAGCTAGTAGACACTCAATAGTCATCAAGCTGTTTGCTTTTCACTCCACACATCAGTTATGAAAATTAACCATGATTTTGCTGCACTAACCATAGTTTAACCATGGTATGTGTAGTAAAACTGTGGTTATTCAAAAGGTAGTCAATATGCCAAAAACCATTGTGACTACACTTTTACTATAATAAAACCATGGTGCGGCTGAAGCTGTTGACCACAGGTCAGTGTGGGGTGACTGCAGATTTTCATCAGGCACAGTGGTTAGACTTTCTCATAATTACAGCGTGCATTAGTGCCATCCACTTTTCCAGCGATGCTGTTTCTGGAAGTATTTAGTTTTACCATAGGGATTGAAAAATATATATTTTGTTAATTGGTTTAATTTTGTTAATTGATGAGTCATGAACTAAACCAACCAGCATAATGCCTAATGTAGTGTTCTTCTTCTTCTTCTTCCACTCTGGGAGTCTATGGCAGCTCATAGAACAGCTTGAGAGAAAGTTATGAAATTTGGCCCACAGATAGAGGACAGTCTGATCAGTCACTATAGCACATTTTGAGTCATTATCTCAAACGCTCTAGCGCCACCAACAGGCCAAAATCTGCACCCATATTTCTGCTAATAGCTTTGAAACCATAAGGTCTAGAAGCAAAATAACTGTTTCCTCTGATTCCTTGGCTCATCCCGAGTCGAGTACATACCAAAATTTAAATGTTTACAGTCACAATTTTTCATAATTGTGAATTTCCTGAAAAATCTTCTTTTCAAACTTTGTTCAATTTTCACCATCATCTTCAGAGCAAAAACTTATCAAAAGCTTTTTAATATACCAAACCGTTTTCATAAAGCATTTTAACACATTTGATGAAGTTTGTGTAAAAATGGACACAAGGCTATATCTCTGCACCTCTTTAGCAGATTCTGACCAAACTTGGTATGTGTTGTAAAAAGCATGACCTGAGGGCACATGAGTAGTTTAGGCAAAATACATCAAAAGATATAAAAACGTATCACTTCTGACTAGTTTGGCCAAAAATCTAAATCTAGTTTGGCCTGAGCATCTCGGGCCTAAAACATCTAAAAAATGGCCGGGCCTAAATTTGAGGCCCATGCAGGGCTCTAACTAGTAATACTAGTTAACCATGTCTAGTGTTTTCACTGACCTTCACAATCTAAATGACAGTTTCTCACGGTCACACACGTCAGAAGAGCAGCATTCATTCTGGCTCAGCTTGTTCAGTACCTACAGAGCACAACTGTAAAAACAGCATTCATTTTCTCCATAGGGAGACTTAACAACCTTACAGACAGACCTGTTGTGAGCTAGGAGGTAGTTAATGGTAATATGCTGCTGTTTATGCCATCTGTTCACATTTTATGGTATCATTTCATTTATTATTTTGTATCTTTACTTGTTTTTTTAATAGTTGTTTAAGAGCAAATGCAGTTGCACTTTATTTTGACAATCCACTTTAAACATTCTTCTAATTTTAAGTAAATTTGCAGCTATATGTCTACTAACTCTCAGAGTGGGCTGTTAGGGTAGGTTTAGGGTTAGTAGAATAATTTGACATATACCTGCAAAGTTTCTAATAGTCAGTATGCTGTATGTTATGGACCCATCAAAATAAAGTGTTAGAAGTTATTAAGCAGACAGTCTACTAATACTCTAATGCAGTGGTCTCAAAGTCAATTTAGCTCCACAGTGTTGCACAATTTAGCTCCAAATCACACCTGCTTGGAAGTTTCTAGTGACCCTGAAGATCTTGATTAGCTGGATCAGGTGTGTCTTTAGAGTCGATTAGGGTTGGAGCTAAACTATGCAGAGCTGTGGCCCTTCAGGAATTGAGTTTGAGACCAATGCTCTAATGACTGCTAGTTGACATGTAGTTGCAATGTTATTTACTGTTAGTAGAGTGGACTATCAAAATAAAATGTTACCAAAAATGCACTTTAAATCATGCACATTGAATGCACTTTTCATTTGGTGGATGACAGTGAACAGCAGGAGCTCGTTTCCATCATGCAGTGTTGTGTTTCATCTCCTCTCTCTCCAGCGGCTCCTCTCCAGTCTCCTGCTCTGACGCTGGACCGATGCTTGGTGAGGAGGAACGGCAGCAGCAGCGCCACGCTGTCCTCCAGCCCTGACCACACGCTCTCGGCAAGCAGCGACTCGGGTCTGTCCAGTGCCTCGCTGCGCACCGAGGGCTGGGCCAGAACCCCGCAGCCCAGCCAGCAGGAGCGTGTGGAGCTCAAGCGGCTGCTCAGCGGCTTCGGCCTGGATGAGACGAGCCGAGGCTGCGCCGCTCCGGAGCCGCCACTCTTGGGCCCGCCGCCGAGCCTCGAAAACAGACCGAAGGAGCGTGAGACCGACATCCTGGACGACGAAGCACTGGCCTCACGGCACGACCTGCACAGCGTGGACAGTCTGGGCACGCTCTCCTCATCCTATCACAAGAGCAGCCAGAACTCACTGCTGTCAGACGGCTTCGGCAGCCCCGGCCACGCAGACGAGCCTCATGTGTTCCAGCACGCCGGATACTCCACACAGACCTGGGTCCATCAGCAGCAGCTGGTCGCAGCTCAGCAGTACTTGTACCTGCCGGAGGAGGACGCCACGGAGGAGCGCTTCAGCAACCACCTGCAGGAGCTGCTGCCTAAAGCCGCCGGTGAGCAGAACCACCCACTCCAGTCTGTTTCAGCTGCTTACACACAGAATCTTTACTTGTCACACAGTTTCTGACAGAGTCCAAACAGCAGAAAAACACACCAAATCTGCAAAACCAGACACTAATTCTCAAACTTTGATTCAGTTTTTAATTTCATAAAACACTTTTTGCAAAACACAACACACAATTCTCTATATAACACACGCAAATCTAACAGGAGTTAATATTATGGCAAAGTTTGCAAATGTTTGCTTTTGAGATGTGTTTGTGATATTTTGAATGCAGTGCTTCATTTTGCAAGCGATGTGAATTTTGTGCAATTCTTGGATTTGTGTGTAAAGTTTTGAAAAAAAAGAGACAAAGTTGTGTGTAAGCAGCTGAAAAAAACTGTAACACCGACCAATCATGGCTTTAGAACAGGCCTATAAACACATCTACACAACTACTCATGCTTAATGTGTTTCTTTTCTTGCGTTCTGTGTAATATTATATTCACAACCACAAATGCTTACAGTAAAAAACGTTTGCTTTCAATCTTGCAAAATACAAAATGCCTCACATCTCTTGCAAAATGAAGCACTGCATTCAAAATATCACAAACACATCTCAAAATCAAACATTTGCAAACTTTGCCATAATATTAATTCCTGTTAGATTTTTGTGTGTTACATAGAGAATTGTGTTGTGTTTTGCAAAAAGTGTTTGAAGACTGAAAAGTCAAAGGCTGAGAATTAGTGTCTGGTTTTGCAGGTTTGGTGAGTGCTTCTGCTGTTTGAGTGTCAGCTTTCAGAAACTGTGTGAGCAGATGAAAAAACTTTAATAAAATGTTATATGTTAAATCAGGTATCAGTACAAGATAACAATTTCAGATGAACACACTGTTTATTGAGAGATTTTTTTTAAATAATATGCATCATATTTTCAGTCTTATACTTAAAGAATTTGCACCAAAATAATAAATAAAATAAATCCCCAGATAATTTCAGCAGTCAGTAACACATAACACAATACAATTTAAACAAAACTGATTCTTCTCATTTATTTATGAGGAAAGTTATTTGCCTTTATTCAATCTGAACCAGAATCAGGAGTAAAGTGGAAATCATGATTTTCCATTGGATTAGTATAAAAGAGCACTTTAATGAATGAGGCGGTGGTTTGTGTTTCAGTGCAGAACCGTTGTCCGTCGAGCCCCGCCATCTCTCAGAGCCAAGACACAGACAAGAAACACGACGAGGAGTTCAGCTCTCTGACGCTGGACATCGATAACTCCATCCATCAGCTCAACCAGCTCATCCTGGACCTGGATCCCACATTCGTGCCCATCTCCACCAAACCCAGCTGCTTCAGCAGAGCCGGCGGGGCAGACACACAGACTCGTCAGACGGGTGAGATCTCTCATCAAATACTGACGCTCTGCTGTGCAGGAGTAATAATCCTAAAGCCTGAGAAATCACCTGAGAGAAGTGATAATTCACACAAACATGATCATTCTGTCATCATTTACTCGTCCACATTTGGTTATTATTTGTTACAGTGTATTTATGTATTTAGGTCCTGAGTGATAACTGTGTGTATTTGTACATGTATATGTGACCCTGGACCACAAAAGCAGTCATAAGGGTCAAGACTTTGAAATTGAGATATACTCAGTAATAATAATATACTCAATATACGCTGAATAAGCCATCTTTCCATTGATGTATGGTTTGTTATGATAGGACAATATTTGTCTGAGATACAACTATTAGAAAATCTGGAATCTGAGGGAGCAAAAAAATCTAAATATTGAGAAAATCTCCTTTAAAGTTGTTCAAATGAAGTTCTTAGCAATGCATATTACTAATCAAAAATGAAGTTTTGATATATTTACGGTAGGAAATTTACTAAATATCTTCATGGAACATGATCTTAATATCCTAATGATTTTTGTCATAAAAGAGAAATGTATAATTTTGAGCCATATGTATTGTTGGCTATTGCTACAAATACACCTGTGCTACTGATGACTGCTTCTGTGCTGCAGGGTCAGATATGGTTAGGATTAGGATTAAGTGGTTGCTTATTAGTATGCATATTACTTGCATATTGGCTGTTTACTTGTACTTATAAAGCACATTAATGCCTTATTCTGCATGAGCATGTTTTAGATCCTTATTTTAGAATAGCTTACTAACTATGAATAAGAAGCTGACTAAGAGTTCAAAAGTCATTCTTATAGTATATAGTTATGGTCGTAGTTAATAGTTAGTTAATAGTGAGAATTGGTCCCCAAACTAAAGTGTGACCTGTATTTTTGTGTGTTCTTCAGCTCCAGTGATCTCTAAACTTTCACACAGATATTCAGATCGGGTGTAATGGGTTTTAAACTGAAACCTTTGATTAGAAGCCCAGATGTTTATTCAGTATACTAGATTTTGTGGAGATAAATACAGAATAATGCATATTGGTCGCTATCACAAAATAAGGCCTAAAAGAGTAATCAGGAGCATGAAACACACTTGTTATGGTGATTGTTCTTCTTATTCATTGATGGTTTATGATTATGATTATAGTACAGTCAGTGTAGGGGGTAATACCAGTTGTGTAATCGGATTCCTTTTTTTAAATAACTAGTAATGCATTACTTTTAAATTTACCACAAAATATCTGAGTTACTTTTCCAAATACACGTAGTCTTCCCATGTACTGACTGACAGCTCTCCTGTCCTGTGTTGAGAGAAATCAGGAGTGAGTGCAGAAATAGTTCCTTCAGCCGGAGGAATACTCGTCTCACTTTTGGAGTGGAAGGACACTTTTTATATTTTTGGATTTTTTGTTATTAAAAAATCAAGCCCAGGTGACAAAAAGTAATGCCAAAGTTATGTAATGCTTTCAATAAAAAGTAACTAAGCAGTTAGTTACTTTTTTATGGAGTAATGTAATATTGTAATACATTACTTTTAAAAGTAACTTTTCCAAACATGGAGTATGACTCTATGACTGGTTCAGTGATGTGAGGAGCAGAGTGTGTGGTCAGACTGATCTCTGTGTGTGTGTGTGTGTGTGTGTGTGTGTGTGTGTGTGTGTGTGTGTGTGTGTGTGTGTGTGTGCGTTTGTCTCATCAGAACACAGATTCATTATGAGCCCAAAGACGAGTGACGTGACGGAGCTCACTGGAGCACGAGGACAGACGACCTGGACACTGAACCTGAACACAGCAGACACACACACACTGACTCCTGCTGCACCGTACACACAGGTGACACACACACACACACACACTGTCCCACACACACACACACACACACACTGATTTCTGAAGGATCATGTGACACTGAAGACTGGAGTAATGATGCTGGATATTCAGCTTCACATCAGAGGAATAAATTACATTTTTAATATATATGAAGATAGAAAAGTTATTTTAAATTGTAATAATAAAATAGTTTAATATGTTAATATTTTTTTTGTTTTTTGTTGTTTTTTTTTTTTGCTTTAATGACAAAAGATTTTCTCACAGATCACAGATTTGCTTATTTTATTTGGAAATAGTGCAGAATATTTCATATTTATTTTCCGTTTTACCTCACTGTGTTTCTTTGTTGTAAGTGCAGTGCACACAGTTACAATCAATTATAGCTTTGTTATTCTTGCATTCAGTGTGTTGCTAGGTTTGTCCAGTGACTGTGTGTGTGTGTGTGTGTGTGTGTGTGTGTGTGTGTGTGTGTGTGCAGCATGCAGCGGTGTTCAGAGCAGATGGTGTGCAGTATTCGTCTCTCAGTTCACTGGACACTGGTAGTGATGTGATGCCCTCAACACCAGCCTTCCCCATCACACCACCCACTCCATACGGTAACACACACACACACACACATTAGGACACTAGTTGGTTACACTTTATTTTGATAGTCCACTTATACATGCTACTAACTATAAGTAACTTTTTAACTACATGTCAACTAATGCTCATTAAATTGCAGCTACATGTCTACTAACTCTCAGAGTGGACTGTTAGGGTAGGTTTAGGGTTAGTAGAATAAGTTGACATATACAAAGTTTCTGATAGTCAGTATGTTGTGGATTAGAAGATATTAAGCAGACAGTCTACTAATACTCTAATGTGTGTGTGTGTGTGTGTGTGTGTGTGTGTCTCCTTCACTGTCTCCAGTGAAGAGCATGGTGGGTTACTCAGCGTTCAGACAGACGCCGTCTCCTTCATTTGGATCCTATAGAGCTGAACACGGTAAATCCCACGATTCACTCACTTCTGACCTGTTTTATCCAACAGTCATAATAAAAGCTAATTAGTTGTGCGCAAAATATGTTTGTAGCTACAGTACTTATGATGAGTGAATTTGATCAGTTTGGTTTGTGTTAAATTCAGATATTTGCATGACAGAAACAAATGTGTTAGTTCTTCTTCACTAGTTTGCTGGATTTTCTGGTTCATTTACTCATTTTACACCAGTAAGTGAAATATAAACTGTGTGTCTCGTTTTTGTGTGGCATCACCACATGTGTGCTCATGGTCCACGCTTTAGATGAATTAAAGTGTGTGAAGTGTGTCACCAAATGTAACTCCAAACATTTCAATGAAGTATCCCAAACACAGCCCGTCTGTCAGGTTAGCTCCGCCCCCAAACTCACCTGATTGGCTGAGCTGATCGTGATGGAGTGACAGACACAGCGTCTCACTGCATGTTTAGCTGTGATTTCAGTGACACAGGTCTCACATTCAGTGTTGTCCTGTGCTTGTGAGCAGATGTGAGAGCAGCGTGTTCATGTTGTTCTTTCAGATATGAGAGAGAATGCAGGGTTCATGGGAGCTTCAAATGAGGGTTTCCAGCATCACAGACCGTACATCGCTGGAGTCACGGCCTTCTCTGACCGGTACAGCTGCACTCATTCATTCATGCTTTCTTGCATTCATTCATACATTCATGCATGCATGCATGACACCGTGCCAGGTTTAACAGAAAGAAAGAATTGTCAAAGAGAGATTTGCATAGCTGAAATCCTTCTCAACATACTTCAAACATAACCTACTTCAAGTTTCCGAGCTTAAAACTAACTCCCCATTTCTAACTCCCATTTCTACCTTTCTGAAACACCTGGATTTGAAATTGGGAGAATCATGATGTCATGATTAATTCATCTTGGCACCTTTTGTAGCTCATTTCATATTCAGTGATGTTAACCAATCACAGCAGTGGGTGTTTCCATTGAGTCTCACAGTAGACACACCCCTTTCAACAGAGCCTTCAAATCAGAGGAGAAATTTGAGGTAGAAGATCACTGTATATATCGAAATTATGACTTTTGAGTCATTAAGTATTTATTTTGTGTTTTTGAAAAGTTTCATGTACAAACAAAAAGTTTCCTGTTCACATGGATCCAGAAAAATATATCATTTTCAAACACTTGCACTTTGAAACTGGTTTTTAAAAGTTTGTGTTGTCAGGCCCCCAATTCACCATTGTCATGCAAATGAACGGCCAAAATGCATGAAAAGCTTTCCGTTTTTAGTTGAAAATGATGTTGTGTAAACGGCCCTGAAGGTTATGAGTGCACCTCAGGAAACATATTAAAACAATTATTATTATTAATTATTAACAGTAGTGTGTGTTATTGAGTTGTTCTAGATAACAGTAGTGTGTGTTATTTAATTGTTAATGATGACAGTACTGTGTTATTGAGTTGTTATTGATAACAGTAGTGTGTGTTATTGAGTTGTTAATGATAACAGTAGTGTGTGTTATTGAGTTGTTATTGATAACAGTAGTGTGTGTTATTGATTTGTTATTGATAACAGTAGTGTGTTATTTAATTGTTAATGATGACAGTAGTGTGTTATTGAGTTGTTATTGATAACAGTAGTGTGTGTTATTGATTTGTTATTGATAACAGTAGTGTGTTATTTAATTGTTAATGATGACAGTAGTGTGTTATTTAATTGTTAATGATGACAGTAGTGTGTTATTTAATTGTTAATGATGACAGTAGTGTGTTATTGAGTTGTTATTGATAACAGTAGTGTGTTATTTAATTGTTAATGATGACAGTACTGTGTTGTTGAGTTGTTATTGATAACAGTAGTGTGTGTTATTGATTTGTTATTGATAACAGTAGTGTGTTATTTAATTGTTAATGATGACAGTAGTGTGTTATTGAGTTGTTATTGATAACAGTAGTGTGTTATTTAATTGTTAATGATGACAGTACTGTGTTGTTGTGTTGTTATTGATAACAGTAGTGTGTGTTATTGAGTTGTTATTGATAACAGTCAGTGTTGGGCAAGTTATTTGGAAAATGTAGTGAGCTAAGCTAACAGTTACTCTTCATTAAATGAAGCTTCACTACACTAAAGCTACAGCCCTGGGAAATGCAACAAGCTAAGCTACAGCAACATGGCAAAAGTAATTTACTACATCTAAACTATTTAAAAAAAACAATACTTTATATTGAACCAACATCATATCAAGTCAATGCTCTCTCAGGGATCAATAAAACTGTCAGTCAAGCAGGTAGCCAGGCATAATAGTTCAGTTTAATTGTTTATTCAACAACTGCTCCAAACCAATTTGTCAACAAAAATCAGTATCATATACAGGGCCAGATTTACCTTATATTGTGACATAAGCAAAAATGTTTGCTGTAGGCCGGAAACCTCCTATTGTTGGTATTGT
The DNA here is from genome assembly GCF_936440315.1 of Barbus barbus. Lineage (NCBI taxonomy): Eukaryota > Metazoa > Chordata > Actinopteri > Cypriniformes > Cyprinidae > Barbus > Barbus barbus. The sequence continues at coordinate 30,769,465 of NC_136754.1, forward strand.
GGCTTTATTTATGCAAAGGGTAACACTTAACAATTAGTTTCATTAGTTAACTAGTGTAGTTAACATGAACTAAGAATGCATGTTATCTTAGTTAACATGAACTAAGAACAATACTTCTGCAGCATTTATCGTAATGTTAATTTCAACATTTACTACTGCATTATTAAAATCAAAAGTTGTGTTTGTTAACATTAGTTAATGCTGTCACGAACAATAATGGAGGAAGCAATACTGCGAGTGATCAGTCTCTTTATTGAGTAACAATGAGTGGCGCAGGGACCTCGACGAACTGGACAGAAGAATGGTGGTGAAGAGATAATCCGCTGGTGAGTAGTGATGTAATCCAGACACAGAACGAGGAACACAGCAACACCGAACGGAACTCCGACTCACGAACAAGACAGCAGCAATGATCAGGAACACCAAACAGGAACATAGATCCAGAGACAGCACGCAAAGACATCAAACAACGATCTGACAAAGGAGGGAAGAAACTGGTGAGTATATATAGGTGTGTTGATGAGTTGCAGCTGGCGCTGCCAACGAGACTCAGCTGAGACGCTGATCAGCGGTAATTGGCCCGGCCCACACAACCTACACACACACACACACCCACAACACATATCAACAATAACACGAGACGAGAAGGAAACAATGAATTAGTGAACCCTGACAGTACCCCTCCCCCTAGGAACGCCTCCTGGCGTTCCCAGGGTCCCTTACCTGTTGATTGTAATCATCGATAAGAGAGTGATCCAGTATGTCTCTACAGGTACCCAACTTCTCTCCTCCGGACCGTAACCCTCCCAGTCCACCAAGTACTGAAATCCGCGTCCCCTCCGTCTTGAGTCCAGAATACGATTTACCGAAAATGTGGGCTCCCCGTCTACGAGTCGCGGCAGGGGGGGAACCGGGGCTGGCGGATTTATAGTAGAATGAAATACGGGTTTAATTTTGGATACGTGAAAGACAGGATGAATCCTCCTGTACACCGGCGGACTGCCACCGGACTAATGATCTTGGTGACAGTGAACGGGCCAATAAATCTCTAGTCCAAGTGCGGTGACACCTCTGGACAAAGGCGTGGGCGGAGGGGACCGCAACTTCAGATTCCAGACTGGGAAAAATTGGTGGCTGGTAACCTAAACTACATTCAAACGGAGATAGGCCCGTGGACGACACTGGTAACGCATTGTGGGCGTACTCCACCATAGACCGTTGCTGACTCCAAGAGGAAGGATTCTTGGAGACCAAACATCGCAACGCCCTTTCCAAATCTTGGTTGGCTCTCTCGGTTTGGCCATTGCTCTGGGGATGAAACCCTGAGGACAGACTAACAGTCGCTCCCAGTAATTTACAAAACTCTCGCCAAAATTTGGACACAAACTGGGGTCCCCTGTCGGAAACCACGTCCACCGGGAGGCCATGTAAGTGAAAGACGTGGTTTACGACTGTCCTTGGCTGAGGGTAATTTGGGCAAGGGTATGAAATGGGCCGCCTTCGAGAACCGGTCCACCATGGTCAAAACAACCGTGCTGCCCTGAGAGGGCGGGAGGGCGGTAATAAAATCTAGCGCAATATGGGACCAGGGTCTCGAAGGGACAGGCAGCGGTTGAAGTAACCCATCTGGGGGTCGATTGGAAGTCTTACCAGTGGCACAAACCGAGCAAGCCAAAACAAAACTGTGAATGTCGCGAGCCATATGTGGCTACCAGAATCGTTGCTTAACCACAAAATTAGTGCGATTGACTCCTGGATGACAAGCCACGTTGGAACAATGCCCCACTGAATAACGTCGGACCGTAATCCCTCCGGCACAAATAACCGATTCGGTGGGCAACCGGGCGGAGGCATTACCCCTTCTAAGGCCGTTTTGACCTTCGACTTGACCTCCCATGTGAGAGTGGAGACATTTACATTTACATTTATTCATTTAGCTGACGCTTTTATCCAAAGCGACTTACAATTGCTATATATGTCAGAGGTCGCACGCCTCTGGAGCAACTAGGGGGTTAAGTGTCTTGCTCAGGGACACATTGGTGTCTCACAGTGGATTCGAACCCGGGTCTCTCACACCAAAGGCATGTGTCTTATCCACTGCGCCATCACCACCCAAAAAGAGTCTCGGGTAAAATGCACTCGGGAGTAGATGGGCGTTCGGAACGGTCAAAAATGCGCGATAAGGAGTCGGGTTTGATGTTCTTGGAACCCGGGTGGTACGAGAGAGAAAAATTCATTGCACGTCATTGACGAGTGCCTGGAAGACCGCCGGGGAGTTGGACAGCCCGAAGGGCATGACAAAATATTCAAAATGCCCCCTAGGGGTGTTAAAAGCAGTCTTCCACTCATCCCCCTTCCTTATGCGGACCAAATGATAGGCATTACGTAAATCCAATTTTGTGAAAATTGACGCTCCCTGCAACCTCTCGAAAGCTGAAGACATCAACGGCAAAGGATAAGTATTCTTTACCGTGATGTTGTTCAACCCCCGGTAATCAATGCAAGGACACAGAGACCCGTCCTTCTTCCCCACAAAAAAGAACCCCACCCCTGCTGGAGAAGAGGAAGGGCGGATGAACTTAGATGCTAGACAATCAGAAATATATTTCTCCATAGCCTCCCTTTCAGGAACAGAAAGCGAATATAACTTGCCCTTAGGCGGAGACGTACCTGGCAGTAAATCTATGGCACAGTCGTAAGGACGATGCGGAGGAAGAGAAGCTGCTCGAGACTTACTGAACACTTCCCTCAGGTCCTGGTACTCTGCGGGCACGTTAGACAAATCCACCGCCTCCTCCTGAAAAACAGAAACAGAAACAGACGAACAGGCAGACACTAGACAGGACTCATAACATCTATTGCTCCAAGCCACGATGGATTTCTGATGCCAGTCTATCTTGGGATTGTGACGGATGAGCCAGGGGTGACCGAGAACGACAGGTGCAAGGGGAGAGTCCATGATCAAGAAGGAGATAGTCTCAGTGTGATTGCCTGACGTGATGAGGGTGATGGGTCCAGTGGTGAAGGAAATGGTGGGAAGTTCACAACCGTTGAGGGCGTGGACTGAAATCTTGTGTGTGAGAGGATTGATGGGGATCTGAAGCTTATGAGCAAATGAACTGTCCAGGAAATTACCCTCCGCCCCAGAGTCCAGTAGAGCCTGACAGTCAAATGAATGTGTTGTCCATCTCAGTCTTACCGGAAGGAGGGTCGATGATGGTGATGAGGTCTTCTCGGCGGAGATTCGACCCGATAGTAGCCTCATAGTTACTATCGGGCTTGGCCTTTTACTGGGCAGTTGTTCAGATAATGTCCCGCCCCTCCACAATATAGGCAGAGGCCCTGGGATCTCCGCCTCTCCCTCTCCTCCCGGGAAAGCCGAGCCCGCCCTACCTGCATGGGTTCGTGATCGTAGGTGGGACTGACCACGTCCCCGTCGCTTAACCGCTGACTCACAGCTCCTCCAGGGACTCGACTGGCAGGTGCACGTCGTTCTGCTCTGGAGAGTCGTGCGTCTACCCTTAGTGCCAGATCGACGAGCCCATTGAGTGTAGTAGGGAGGTCCAGGACGTAGATCTTCTTCTGGACGCGGTCAGCCAGCCCATGCAGGAACATGTCCCACTGCGCCTCCTCGTTCCAGCGACACTCAGCCGCCAGGGTCCGGAACCCGTGACAAATGCACTGTGAACTAATGTGAACTACCAATGAACAACTGTGTTTTCCTTAACTAAAATTAACAAAGATTAATAAACAGGCTACTGTAGTAAATGTAATGTTCATTGTTCGCTCATCATGTTAGTTAATACATTAATGAAATCTTAGTGTATAGTGTTACCATATTAATGTATAGGCCTACAGATAGGCTACGTTTATATTAAAATCAAGTTCAAATACGAAGTTTTTGACCAGCATGTTTTTTTCCTGTTATTACCGCCACATCAGAGGCCATACATGCATCGCATTTACGTTTTCATGAACTTGCAGGTTAAACAGTTTTCTGTCGCTATGTGGGCGCTCAGTTTTTCTGTTATTTGGCCAAAATATCACATTATAAAAGATTCAGCGCTTCGCATAAGCTATTTGGCTATGACTCGACAACAAAATAATAAGACACTCTTCTTCTCTGCTCCTTAAAAAAAAACTTTAGCCTTTATAAATATAGTGTTTCTTGAGTAAAGAAAACACTGTACTTATTCAATCAACAGTTCTTTATTTACCTCAGACTGCAAACAAGCTGAGATGCTCTATACTGCGCGCCGCACTTCATTGACGAGAGAGGCGGGAGGAATAATGAGGTTTGACTGACAGTTTGAGGAGCCAAGGGCTTTACGAGCTTTAGTGGCGGTGGCTAGTGGTGATCCAGGATCAGTGATCTGTAGCACTTATATTTCCGAATTTAGCTTGAGTTTCAGAAATGCTTTGGAAAATGTAACGCTAGCTTTTGTTGACTTGATCAAAAACAGAGCTTCGCTACTGAAAATCTATTTGATTCAGAAAACAGCGACGCTACCACCACGCTACTGAGAAATGTAGTTAAACTAGTGGCTTCACTACTTGTAGCGGCGCTACTGCCCAACACTGATAACAGTAGTGTGTTATTTAATTGTTAAGGATGACAGTAGTGTGTTATTGAGTTGTCATTGATAGCAGTAGTGTGTTGTTAGTTGTTTATGATGACAGTGGTCTGTGTTTGTTGTTGTTGATGTATTTGTTGAGTTGTTAATGATGACAGGAGAGTGTTGTTTGTTGCTGCAGGTCTGCAGACTGCGTGAGCTTCGCCCCGTCCTCCGGCCTGTCTCTGCCTGCTCCAAATGCCCACAGCTCTCCTCACAGCGACCTGAGAGCCCGGGTCCTGCAGCAGCCGTTTGAGGAGAAGCTGGGCTTGGGCCCGGCGCTGGAGGCGCTGGAGTCTGACAGCGAGCGGTCGCAGGGCTCTGTGTCTCCCAGCGGTTTCTCCAGTCCTCACAGCGGCAGCTCGCTCAGCATCCCCTTCCCCAGCGTCCTGCCCTCAGACGGGCTGACCGTCAGCTTCGTCCAGGACACCTCCAAATACTGGTACAAGCCTGACATTGCTCGGGAACAAGGTACGATCCGATTGTGATGGCTGATGGACGGCTGCGGTGTTTGATACTCATCTGACCTCTCTCTGTTCTCACGCAGCTATCATGCTCCTGAAGGACAGAGAGCCTGGCTCCTTCATCGTGAGGGACAGTCACTCGTTCAGAGGAGCATATGGACTGGCCATGAAGGTGTCCACACCACCGCCGTCAGCTCTGCAGAGCCGGAGAGGTGAGAGACCATCAGCAGATCAGCGATTCCCTCGTCTGTGTGTTCAGCGCTGACACAGACAGCATATCAATTCATCGTCATGTGTCATAGTTTCAGAATATACTACAGTTACTGCATGAAGAGTTTTATATATATATATATATATATATATATATATATATATATATATATATAGTAGATAAACACTTCACACACACACACACACACACACACACAAACAAACACACACACACTAACTCACTAACTCACACACACACATACACACACACACAAACAGACACAAACCAGCCTTACCTTGGGAAAAGAAATACACTTTTGCATACTTTTAAAAAAAGAGTACTTATGGAAATAATACACTTTTAGAAATACAGTCAAACCACCTTCAGACACCTTCAACATTTCTCACATTATCACAGTTTATTCGCTATAGTTTTGAAAATGGTAATAAAATATGAGAAGAACTCAGAGTTAAACTGTGTTAGAGAACAAATTCAAAAAAGTTTGCATTAGCAATTAAAGAGAAAACACTTAAGCAAAACATGGTCAGGTCAAAGTGTCTGAATCATTTTTGGTCCCATTTTTTTAGCAATGTTACTGATCCACTGTATGAAGAAGTTTTGAGCATAATATGTCACAGTTCTATGGAAGCCCGTTCCTGCCACCTTAAGAAAAAATATAATTCTATAAGTCCTAATAATGAGATACTTTCTCATAATTATGACTTAGTGTCTCGTAATAATGAGAACCTTTCTCGAAATGACTTATTCCACGCATGCGCAATGCACGCTAGCGACATCTGCTGGTCAAAGCCATGCAGGAACACCGCAAACATTGCTTGTTCTGTAACCTACAGCTGTATAATCTATCATTAAATAACCATTTCAGATCAATTATCTGCATGTAGTCTTGTTCATTTGTAGCACGTACCAGCAAGTTACTCACAGATAGTTACGGCTTCAAACATTCCAGACTAATATTTCAGTTAAGAAATACAGGCATTTTATAAAGAAATGAAAGCCATTACGCATATAAACTTAATTTATAGATGTCTATTTCATTGATCTATTAGTTTTATTAGCTGTCCCTTTCATGCATCACATGCTTCATACAGAAAGTCATCTCATTTCAAAAGCACAAAGCATCATTGTTCGTTACCACGGCAACCGCTTGGTCTTCAGCATCCCACGCCGCTTCTTGCAGGACGAACGCTTAACCTGAAAAATGCTTAACGTGGCTTGAAGTACAAAGACAGATTGAACCAAACTGTAGTCATTGTCATTGTACTTTAAGCAACATTAAGCATTTTTCACGTTCACGTCCTACAAGAAGCGGCGTGGGATGCTGAAGACCAAGCGGTTGCCATGGTAACGAACAACTAGCTTTGTGCTAGCGAGAGTTGATTGGGCTACTGTATAACATTGTGGGCTTATGCATGCGATGCATGAAAGTGACAGCTAATAAAAACTAACAAATCATTGAAATGAACATCTATTCGTGATGTTTATGTGTGTAATGGCTTTCATTTCTTCATAAAATGCACGTGATTTTTGTTGGAATATATTCCTCTATTTCTGAAGCCATGAACTTCATTGTCTGGCGGAGTAACAAAAGACTACATGCAGATAATTGATCTGAAATGGTTATTTAATGATAGATTATACAGCTTTAGGTTACAGAACAAGCGATGTTTGCGGTGTTCCTGCATGCTTTGACCAGCAGATGTCGCTAGCGTGCATTGCGCATGCGTGGAATAAGTCATTATTACCAGAGAGTTTCTCAATATAACGAGATACTAAGTCATAATTATGAGAAAGTATTTTATTATTATGACGTACAGAATTATATTTTTTCTTAAGGTGGTGGGAACGGGCTTCCATACGGTTCACTTTATTTTGCTATCCTCACTTACATAAGTGAACTTTAGTGCTCTGCACCGACTAGTAAAAAAAAATTAAATACGAAAAATTATATCTGGTGTCTGAATAATTTTGGATTTAGTTGATATTAAATGCAGTTTCTTGAACGTTGTTGACCCACTTAAGCAGAATCAGAAGTACGTTTCCCACTGAGCAGAAGTGTTTGTTGAACCGTCGTCTCCTGAAGAGCCAGAATGGACGTTTTTATGACGTCTTCTGGACGTCCAGTTTGATCGTCCACAGGACGTCTATAGACGGTTCAGATTGAGCTCAGATGTGGTCATTGTGGACGTATTTCTTATAAGGTCAACTGCAGTCTCATTTAGACGTCGTTTGTACTGTTTCTGGACAATATAATCACTCTTAGGCTGCATTCTATTAAATCTCATGTTTATTTCAATCTAATTTCTATTGGTGCTTGTAAATTAACTTAAACACACTGTGTTTGTACAAAAACCATGAAAACATAAGAAACTTCACCCACATGAAAAAATACTATAGTAATTCATAGTAAATACTATAGTAAAGTGTATTATACTGTATATATTAGTATTTACAACAGTTTGTTAATGAATGCTGCAGCATACTGTATTATTAACTATAGTGAACTGATAAACTGTAGTAAATGCTGTAGTATACTTGAGTTTTTACTACAGTAAACTTCAGTGTATCGTAGTATAATAATACTATATATATTATAGTTGTAGAAAACAGTACAGTTTTGGGTAAAGTAATTTGTTTATATTACTATAGTTGTTATATTACCACAAAAACTATAGAATTGCCACAACAAATTAATTCAATTACTTTACTATAGTATGGTTTAAAACACAACAATATTTACTATACATTACTATAGTATTTCTATGTGCTGGATTATTCCAAAGAAACTTATATAATGCATTTAATGTCAAAAAGCATAAGCCAAATGCAATACTAAACCTAACCTGTAGGTGTCAGTAGTGCCACGCTTACCAGTAGAGTGTGTAGATTAGGAATAAAACTAGAAAAGTAGAATACAACTCTTTTATTTTTATGTTTGTTACAAAGCTGTTTGTTTATTGGATCAAGAAACGTTACAGTGAAGTGTTTTAGTGACGAATTTAAACTACTAAAATCAATTAAATTTACCTCAGAATTAACCAGATATGTACAATTACAAAATATATAATCTTTCTAATCCAAATATATAATTGGAAATATAAATTTGAAGTTAAATTGAACATAAGATTGCTAAAACGACTAATAAAAGTTCATGTATAATGCTTAGCTTTGGCTCAGTTTGGATGTCACAGCAGCTCCGTCGCTCGTTGGGAAGGTTTCTCAGTAGGTTTTATAAAGTGTGCTCAATGTAGAATTAAATAAATTACATAAAGGGCCTATCGCGCTGGTTATATCTTCAGTCTTTTATAATAGAATTAATATTTTCCATCTTCGCAGTTGCTTGCGCCGTCACGTTTACGTCACGACGTTAACTAACGCCCCTCGTCACGCGAGCGCACGTTTAAATAGATCTATATTTAATTAAATTAAAATCTATTTAACTATTCATTTAATATCTATTATTAAATATATAATATTATTACAATATAAATTATGATAATTTAATAATTATATACTATTAAATATTTGTTCAATCTATTCACACTTAAATCTATTTACCTCTTTAAATCTATTGAACTTTAATCTATTTTATTTTAAATCTATTTAATTTAATTAATTTAATTATATTTAATTTATGGATCTAATTAAATCACACAAAGATGTAAGCTGCTGTTTCTGTCAATGCTCAAATAAATAAATCCATATAAGATTGTATATGCTCACATTAAGGTACTTTAATTAGGCCTATGTTTTGAAACATTTAAATATGACATTATTTACATTATTTTAACACCTAAATGTTTCATAAATGTAGGCTACATGTGATATTTAAATCAGAAATCATAGGATTGCTTTGTCGTGTTTATTTGTATAAAAAGTAGTTGATTTCCTGAACCTGTTCTACAGACGTCCAAGAATACCCTTCACAACACGTTCATATTCTGAACCTCATATCTACGTCCAGATATGGCCCTGGACCGACCGACGCAATTTAGACTTCATCTGCGCGTCCTGTGGACGGCTAATGTTTGTTGGGTTATTACCTATGAAATATGGCTAAAGTACAGCTGAATGTACTGACAAGCATTTATTGTAAACTAAAATATACTTAGATTATATTTCTACTCAATAAATATACAGTACACAAACATATATTATGTAAACAAAAACTTTTAATTTGGATGCGATTAATCGCAATTAATTGTTTGACAGCACTAATTATTTGCACTTTTTAAAGTGTACTTAAGTGTGTTAAGAAACAGTCATGAACATCTCTCTTTTAGTCACTTAAATGGCATGTTATATTTACAAATGTTTATTTAATCTAAAAAAATTAGAATATCATGAAAAACGTCAATGACTTTTGTCACTCATTTCAGAAAGTGAAACCCATATATTATACAGATTCATTGCACATAGAGTAAAATATTTCACGCCTTTATTTCTTGAAATTTTGATGATTATGGCTTACAGATAATGAAAACCCCAAATTCAGTGTCTCAGAAAATTAGAATATTACATAAGATCAATAAAAAAAGCATTATTTTAAACAGAAATGTCAGGCTTCTGGAAAGTATGTTCATTTACTGTATATGTACTCGAGACTTGGTAGGGGCTCCTTTTGCTGTAATTACTGCATCAATGCGGCGTGGCGTGGAGGTGATCAGTCTGTGGCACTGCTCAGGTGTAACGGAAGCCCAGGTTGCTTTGATAGCGGCCTTCAGGTCATCTGCATTGTTGGGTCTGGTGTCTCTCATCTTCCTCTTGACAATACCTCATAGATTCTCTATGGGGTTCAGGTCAGGTGAGTTTGCTGGCCAATCAAGCACAGTAACACCATGGTCACTGAACCAGCTTTTGGTACCTTTGGCAGTGTGGGCAGGTGCCAAGTCCTGCTGGAAAATGAAATCTGCATCTCCATAAAGCTTGTCAGCAGAAGGAAGCATGAAGTGCTCTAAAATCTCCTGGTAGACGGCTGCATTGACTCTGGACTTGATAAAACACAATGGATAAAACACAGTGGACCAACACCAGCAGATGACATGGCAGCCCAAATCATCTCTGACTGTGGAAACTTCACACTGGACTTCAAGCAACATGGATTCTGTGCCTCTCCACTCTTCCTCCAGACTCTGGGACCTTGATTTCCAAATGAAATGCAAAATGTACTTTGATCTGAAAAGAGGACTTTGGAGCACTGAGCAACAGTCCAGTTCTTTTTCTCCACAGCCCAGGTAAGATGCTTCTGATGTTGTCTCTGGTTCAGAAGTGGCTTGGTAGCTCTTTTCCTGAAGACGTCTGAGCGTGGAGACTCTTGATGCACTGACTCCAGCTTCAGTCCACTCCTTCTGAAGCTCTCACAAGTGTTTGAATCAGCTTTGCTTGACAGTATTCTCAAGCTTGCGGTCATCCCTGTTGCTTGTGCACCTTTTCCTACCCAAATTCTTCCTTCCAGTCAACTTTGCATTTAATATGCTTTGATACAGCACTCTGTAAACAGCCACAGCTTTCAGTAATGACCCTCTGTGTCTTACCCTCTTTGTGGAGGACGTCAATGTTCATCTTCTGGATCATTGCCAAGTCAGCAGTCTTCTCCATTATTGTGGTTTCAAAGAACAAGAGAGACCCTGAATTTATACTGTAGAGATGGTCATTAATTGAAACTCAAATATAAATATTCTAATATTTTGAGATACTGATTTTTGACTTTCATGAGCTGTAAGCTCTAATCATCAAAATTAAAACAAAAAAACTTTTTAAATGTTTTACTTTACATGCAATGAATCTAAAATATACGAAAGTTTCACTTTTTGAAATAACTTACAAGAAAAAATTTACTTTTTCACGACATTCTAATTTTTTGAGATGTACCTGTATCTATATATGTATCTATATATCTGCGAGTACAGTTTTGAAGTACACTACAAGTGCACATTCAGTGCGGTTAAGTGCTCTTGTCTGTCAGTAGTGTAGTGCTGATGGAGCTGTAAGCGTCAGCTGTGACTTTATAGATGCCATTGTTGATGTGTGTGTGTGTGTGTGTGTGTGTGTCAGGAGTGGATCTGTCCAGTGAGCTGGTGCGGCACTTTCTGATCGAGTGCTCGGCGCGGGGCGTCCGGCTCAAGGGATGCCCAAACGAACCCTACTTTGGTAAGATCACCAGACCTGTGACTGATTCATGCTGCTGTGTGACTCACTCACTCACACTGTGTGTGTGTGTGTGTGTGTGTGTGTGTGTGTGTGTGTGCGTGTGTGTGCACCTGGTATTCATCACGTCCTGGGGACCAAATGTCCCCACAAGGATAGTAATACCAGTAAATCTTAATCTTGTGGGGACATTTTTTGGTCCCCATGAGGAAACAAGCTTATAAATCATACAGCATAAAGTTTTTTGAAAATCTAAAAATGCAGCATGTTTCCTGTGAGGGCTAAGTTTAGGTGTAGGGTTGGTGTAGGGCAATAGCACATACAGATTGTACAGTATAAAAACCATTACGCCTATGGGATGTCCCCATAAAACATGGAAACCCAACATGTGTGTGTGTGTGTGTGTGTGTGTGTGTGTGTGTGTGTGTGTGTGTGTGTGTGTGTGTGCGTGTGTGTCGCAGGCAGTCTGAGCGCTCTGGTCTGTCAGCACTCCATCACTCCGCTGGCTCTTCCCTGTAAACTCATCATTCCTGACAGAGGTATTCATCTCTTACTGTTCACTACAATCATCAAAATCGCTTCTGTTCATTCATAATAAAGCATTAATAAAATAAAATATTAACTAAACTAAAAACACTGCCTCGGCAACTAAATTGAAGTACTAAAATGACAAAAACTAAAACTGAAATAAAAATACATTTAACTAAAGAGAATTTTTTTTTTTTAAAGGAAATCAGCAAAACTTTAAAATGACAAAAAAAGCTTTAAAAATGCAAATTAAATTAATAAATACTATAATAGAATATAAATAATACTAAAATCATCATCATGTGACACTGAAGACTAGAGTAATGATGCTGATAATTCAGCTTTGATCACAGCAATCAATTACATTTTAACAGATATTTGTATATTTTAAACTGTAATAATATTTCTAAATATTACTGTATTTGTGATCAAATAAATGCAGTCTTGGTGAGCAAAAGTGACTTCTTTCAGACGTCTGTAGTGTATAAGCACTTAAACTCAGTTAATTTAAGATCACTGTTGACATTATGCCCCTCTCATGAGCACATGATGATAATGACATGTTGTTTCTCCTCAGATCCTCTAGAGGACGCTGTCTCATCCTCACAGTCCATCACCAACTCTGCGGCTGAGCTCCTCAAACAAGGAGCAGGTGCGTCCAGCGACGATAACTGAGCCGTAATCTCTCAGAGCTTAACCTCACGCTCACATAATCTGCTGTTTCCAGCCTGTAACGTGTGGTTCCTGGGCTCGGTGGAGATGGAGTCTCTGACGGGGAATCAGGCGGTGCAGAAGGCCACCACTGAGATCTTGAGAGCCGACTCACTCCCGTCCTCCACTGTAGTGCACTTCAAAGTGTCCTCGCAAGGAATCACGCTCACCGACAACCAGAGAAAGTAAGGCATCTCTCAAACACTCAGGCCTCTGACAGTGACTTACACTGCATTCAGGAGAACTCAACCCATCAAAGAGCAGGACTTATGCTTTCTTAAAGTGTCCTAATATTGTGCTGGAGTCCCTTACAACAGGTTTAAAATGCATCTAAGGTCAGAAAACACTGTAATTGTCTCAAAATATGCATTTAATATTAGAGTGATTTGTCTGATTTTGAAACGATTCGTTCGAAGTAGTTCTGAGCTTGAGGTCTGTAAACCCCTCCCTTCCATAAGCCTGCTCTGCTCTGATTGGTCAGCTGGCCGAGTCTGTTGTGATTGGTACAGAGAGGAGTACTTGAGCAAGTTAGGAGCGCTACCTTTACATATGCAAGCAAATCATGCCCACAGCTAAAGAGTAGCTGCTAAACTGAAAACACGTAACAAAACCATAATGGTGGATACATTAGTCGAGGGCTAACGTCACTAACTGATGAAATAATACAGTTTGTAAACCAAAATATGTCTACAATCTTTATTATTAAACAAATTAATTAGAACAAGGACAGGCTACATTAATCTACACGTTCTTAGGCAATAGTGGGTTCACAGGGAATCATGAATGTTGACCACTGATTCTTCACCGCAGTGAAATCAAGTCAAGCTGAGCATGATGTAAACACATTCAGTAGCAGAAGAGTTGGTGTGCAGGTCAGACAGCAGGCCGGGATCATGTGTTACCTGCTGATGCACATCAGTAACAGGCACAAGAGTCACATATGACCACTCGTTAAGAGTCAACTATATCTTTATTTTATCATGCACTTTTTTATTGAACAACTTTGCAGACTGTTTACATTTGAAGGAGAGCTAAGTTACAAACTACGAAAGAGATGCCTTTCAGAAACCCACACGACCTGCTCTTTAACTTGAAAATCATACTTATAAATCATCAATTAAAAGTCTTTAGTGAGCACTTTAAATTGTAGTCCAGTATTAAACCAGCAGCAGTAGCTCTGCTGATCATGTTGAAGCTGCTGGAAGTCCTGTAACACACGCGCTGTCTCTCACAGACTGTTCTTCCGGAGACACTACGCTGTAAACACCGTCATCTTCTGTGCTCTGGACCCTCAGGACAGGAAGTGAGTCCAGTCTGCTCCATGTCCTTCACACTCAGCTCATGCTTCTGTACGTCTCATACTTCCCTTTCATTGTGTCTCTGTTCATTCACAGATGGAAACGAGACGGCTGCTCCTCGGCAAAGTGAGTACACTTGTTTTCATGTGATTGTGAACTGAAGCTCAGGGACTTTATTAACCGGCTAATCAGAGGAAGAGTTAACTCTGGGGCTGCTTTTCTACTTCAAATTAATGGACTACATTTTAGTTTGGTAATGGTTTTTATTTAATATTTTAGGGGTTTAATGGTGTAAATTATATTAATGGAATAGTTATAATCTGCACATTACCACTTTTCAGCATAGACCTGAAAATCACATTTCCATCTTAAACTGACTTAAGTTTGATCTTTTTTTAGAGAATACACTTGGCAAATTATTGCAGCGATGAAATAGTTACATTTAATTTTGTTATGAAAAATGCACAAAAATATTGTATTCAAATTTGATGTAAAAAATATATTTTCCAAAACATGTTTTTCTCTAAAACTGTGAGAAAATCAAATACGTTGTGTTCCAAATTTGAGTTTGATATATATATATATATATATATAAAAAATAAAGAGCTTTCAGTAAGATTTAGTTTGGGACAGTACCATAAATTCACTCCCCATTTGTTTCCAATACAGTCATTTTTAACCAATGCAACACCATTTAATCTTTTTGAATCATGATATTTTTTGTTTTTTTGCATTTACACAGCAAGTGCCAAAATCTTTACCTGGTTTTGTACCATTCTGATGAAGTAAAAAAAAAAAAAAAAATTAGGGCTGTCCGTTTAATGCGTTAAAGTTATAGTTCACCCAAAAATGAAACTGCTGTCATGATTTGCTCACCCTCAAGTAGTTCCACACCTGTATGAATGTGTTTGTTCTGCTGAACACAGAGGAAGATATTCTGAAGAATGTGAGAAACAGAGCAGTTCTGGGGCACCATTGACTTCCATTGTATTTAATTTTTGTCCTGCTATGGAAGTCAATGGTGCCCCAGAACTGCTCTGTTTCTCACATTCTTCAGAATATCTTCCTCTGTGTTCAGCAGAACAAACACATTCATACAGGTGTGGAACTACTTGAGGGTGAGTAAATCATGACAGCAGTTTCATTTTAACTTAATTTAATTTGTTTTTAAAAAATAGCTCCATTCAAATATTTGAATGCGGTTAACGCACAGGCCCCGCCCCCAGACGTGTACATCATCTAACATCTCCTGAAGGGGACTGATGATATATGATGCAGGACAGCTACTGGGGCAAACATGCTCCTGTATGAGTTCTGTCCCATATTTATATCACAGAAGCGATATCACACGAGTGCTGTTTATGTCCGAGTAATACCACGAGTGCAAATGGGATTTTATACAACAGTTCAGTAAATAAGTTAATATTGTGTTCCACTGCATAAATGAAAAAAAAGTTTCTCAAAATATCTTCTTTTATGTTCCATAGTTTATGTTAGGTGTTTGTGTAATAAATTTTAATGTTGAATCAAATCAAATATTTATTTCTAAAGCTACAATTTGTAAAGCCTACTTAACACTTTCTCATTTAACACAAAAATAGCTTAAAATAATCTTTTGGGGGTATTTTCACAGCCAAATGTAATTTGCGATTAATTAGATTAACTTACTATTAGATTACCTTATTAATTACTAGTTCTTTTGGTCAGAAATGAAGAGCAGCAGAGGGTTAAAGTCCTCTAGCCTTTGCTAAACTAAGTGCTTTAAGTGCTTTGACACGATCTGTATTGTTAAGAGCTCTATATAAATGAAGGTGACTTGACTAAACTACTTCCTCTCGTGGCAGGATCTTCGGCTTCGTGGCGAGGAAAGCAGGCATTGGTTTGGAGAATGTGTGTCATGTGTTCTCGGAGCACGACCCCGAGCAGCCCGCCAGCGCCATCGTCAACTTCGTCTCCAAAGTCATGATCGGCTCTCAGAGGCTGTGATGAACGAGGAGTCTCTGAGAGCCAGCATGTACAGTGTTGTATATTTGTGTATTGAACGTGTAAGTATGGTTTACACAGACTCAAAACAAATCATTCTCATTGGAAATAAATCTCAACATACATGTTTATGGACAGTAATGCTTTTTTAAATTATTTCTAGTATCTTATGTGTAATGTATCTCACTACTGATGACATGAAACCAATAAACGTCTTTCATTGCCTTTTAGATATCTATATATTTAGTATTTTTATTTTTTTTACATGCAAATTTATTATACAAATGCCAAGTGGTTTTCTGACTTGTTTTCTGAATACTTCAAATATAAAACAGGTTATGCATGTGAAATAGTTTGAGATGTCTGTCGTCAGAGTCAGTGCTCAGAGGCTGAATGAGTATTTCTCTGACTCCAGGCTTCTGTGTAACTGTTTTATATAAAGTGAGGACAGTAGGAGAAGCTGTCATAGATTCCGTCGGCTGTTGTACAGGAGGATCTGTATACGAGAGTCAGGCTTGGTTTAATGATCTGTGTTGTTCTGTGGACTGATGGACTCTTATAAACTCAGATCTGAGCGGCTGTATAATACAGGTTCTTCAGCAGGGAGCACAGATGTTCTGACCTTCACACAGATAACTGGTTATTTATACTTGATGTTGTTAAAGTCACTGGTGATTTTCAGAAACTCAAATGAACCACACACACAGTCTCTGAATATCTCAAATATCATGTTTTAGTTTGCAGTACTGAATGTCTGTTCATGTACTTCATCTGCTTCCATCAACGGCAGAATCTGAGAAATAAAGAGTACAGACAGAAATGATTAAGATGTGTTTTATCGATTCATTTTAAAGCTGCAGATTTGATGAATATTTGTGTTATCTGGGACATCTGTCTGTCACGTAATGCTGCAGGTCATATATACACGTCATATTGTTTTCTTGTACAGGTCAAGAGTCTTTATATCAAAGGGTTTGTTCACCCAACAATCGTTCACTCACCTCATGTTGTTCAGACTGTGATCGGTGTCTGCTGCTCCAGAGTCCAGTATCTGTGTGCTTTACTCCAATCCATCATCCACGCTTGGCATTATACTGGTGATGTGAGGCTTCATGAGGATGCTCGGCCATGAAAACCCATTCATGAAGCTCCGCTGTGCAGTTCTTGTGCTGATATTAATGCCAGTGGAAGCTTGGAATCAGCAGAGCGTTGGTGTCTTCTCTCCATGATCTTCAGCTTCATGGCTGGGATGCTTCCACTTCTCAATAATACCACTTACAGTTGAGCATGGAATATCTAGCAGGGATGAAGTTTCACAAGCGGACTGATTGCATTATCACAGTTTTGTCATCAGTGTTTGTAAAGGCAGACTGCATGCTAGTGCTTGGTTTTACACACCTGTGGTGATATATATATACCTGAGTTCAGTATAAAAGGTGTGTCCCAATGCTTATGTATTTGGGTGTATTTTTCAAAAGCATTGTTAACTATGGTGATGAGTTTGATTGTTAGGAACGGTCAGCGAGAAGCTCTTCACACACTCTGAACTGTGTTTGGAGACCGTGTGTCCATGTGAAGCTCTCTCTACACTGAAAGCAGCTCCGGTCTATGCCATCTGTGAGCACTTAAACCAGTCGTCTCCAGCGATGAACTGTTTCTCTGCTTCATTCAGCTCCTGTTTTCACTTCCGGCAGGTCTAAACTCAACACACAAGTCAAACTAAGATCAATAAAGTTTAAAAATTCAATGAAAGTGACTCGTTTGCTAAAGATTCTCATTAAATCTTGGTAAGGCATTTAGGGTCATTCCATGCAAATCAAGAAACTTCTCAGGCTTAATTTATCAATATGTTTTCTGAAGAAAGATACATAAATAGTGATGAAAGCCAAAATATTAAATGCCACAGATATATATTTATTGAGTAACCCACTATTTTGTAGAGGGGGGGTCAGAATGATGATTTTCACCTGAGATTCAGAGCCAAATTACAGCAAGGTGAAAATAACTTCTGAAAGAAGCCAGCATGCTGTTATTTTCAGCCAGAGATGGGTACCTCTGTTAAATCTAATGATGCTGTTTCACTATGTGCTACTGGTGACATTCACAAACTTTAAACTTCAGACTTCAAACTTCTGTCCTGTTCCTCAGCGGTCATTAATAAAGACCAGTTTCTTCATCTTTACATGCTTCTCTCCTCTTTAACATTCATCTCCATCTCTGCAATCATGGATCCTAGATAGTTCTTTGACCTGGACTCATTTCTTCTTCGTTTGTTTCACA